>NC_048894.1:153417121-153457535 GCF_011077185.1 Oxyura jamaicensis | reverse complement strand
AAAAAAAAAAAAAAAAAAAAAAAAAAAAAAAAAAAAAACAAAACAAAACAAAACAAAAAAAACCAATAATCTCAGTGGAGATGCTTCAGTGCGTATTTATACACGGAATAAAGGTGTCAGCCTATACCCTTTTTAGCAACATGACAAAACTGTGTGTATGATGTTTTCAGCTTCTAAGAGCCAGCAACTCTTTTTAATTGGAGTTCTTACCCTGTTTCCTCCTGTCCCCTTAACCTCTCTTGGACTTTGCACCCTGCATAAAAGGTATACAGAGATGAGGGCTTTTGTTCTTGTTGTTGTTGTTGTTTTTACTTTGTCTGCTGAAGTATTATGTTACTATTTGCATAACACTGAGCCCTAAAATGAGTATTATGTATGGTTCAGCTTCACAGCTGAACCATAAACAGAAGAGGTGACTGTTTGGAGAAATGGAGTGCATTCACGTGCTCGTGTTCTAGCTCCCTAATGGAAACATGATGCATAAAGTAGCAGGGAGTTGCTCATGCTCTGCCTTTCCCTCTTCATATTACCATGGGTTCAGCATGAAGTATTTAGCCTGTGCTTTAGCAGACCATTAAGGCGTCTCGCACGGAGAACTGTTTGAGGATTAGCGAATTAATGTGCCTGAAATAGAAACCAAAGGGAGAGGAGCAATAGTGTGAGCCAATTTATTCAAACACAGCACTAGAGACGTGAGGTCAAGCCTTGTTTGGGATGCATTTGGAATGCCAGATTGACCCATCCCTGCTGGATATGGGTACTGCATCACTACTGTGGTGTTCCTATAGGACTGGATACCTCCTAAAGGGCTAACTGTGCTATGCACCTAGGTAAATTACATCTCCAAACAAATAGCTTATGCAAGTTCACTGGACTCCCTGCTTTGACCTCATTTAAAGAGCACACATGTCCCATGGGATGCTATTCCTTGTTTTAGAAGCAGCTGAACATGGTGCCCATTGGGACCCAGGTGAGGTTGTCCTGTCCCAGCCCAGCAGATCACAAGGCTGCTCTGATTCTGTGCCTGTGGGTCCAGCTAGAAGCAAGTCTGAGCCCATATTGCCAATGGGCACATGCATACACAGTGTCCGTGAACACACAAACGCTGACAAACAGGCCAGTGCAGACAGACTGATGCCTTTATCAACAACCACGTACGCCTAAACAACTCTCTCAGAAACATGAAGAAGCATGTCTCGATCCCGCACCTGCTCTCTGGCCAATCAGGTCGGAAAGCCACCGTTAGGACATACACACAAAACATGGGTCTCTCCAGCAGTTGGTCTCGGACACCCAGTCCACCCAGTACCCAGGCCCTGCACGCTAGCCTTCTCCAGCTGCTTACACACAAACCTATGAGCCCCTTGGGTTCACAGCCTCTCAGCTCAGCTGCTGGCACCTACACCTTTCCTATTCATCAGTTAGTCTGACTTGAAGCTCAGCAAGATTCAGGCCCACAGGCTCAAATTCGTGAGCTCACCCATTCGGAAGAGTGTTACAAATTGGATTTAATGACGATCCAGGACAGACTGTGGTGATGAAGTGGAGGGCTCAGTCAGACAAGAGACATGTTAACATACAGCTGGCCCCTTTAATCCCTTCTTGTGTCTTTTCTCTCCCACTTTCTCTCCCATCATCCGCCTCAATTTCTCCCTTACTGTGCCTTTGATCCTCCCCCATGAACATCCCACTGTGAGTATCGCACACTACCACAGTGTCTGTCTGAGCAGCCTGTCAGACTTGCTCCTTTTTCTTGCCTTTCATTTTCTCCTTATTCTTATCTCTGTGCTTCAGGACCCACCCTGACCAGCCAAGAGGAGATGTCAATTTTAAGCTCTGCTTATGTTCTGAACGCCATATCTTCTCTGTTTGCAGGGCCCCGTTGGACCCCCAGGAGACAAAGGGTCATTGGTACAGTATGTCTTTCTAACTACAGCCAGATTTTGTGGGAGGGAGCAAACAAATATATTGTGTTACTATCAACAATTTCACAAAGGCATGATTTTGTTACGACCAAGAAAAGTAGAATCATGTATTAGCTAGCCAAAGGGGACTTTACATGTGCACTACCACCACCTGTCTGCTTAAGTGGGTTGTGAGACCAAGAGTTATCTAGACTCTTGATCTAGTGACAGCTTCTTCTTACCTGTCAGTATAGTCCCACAGGTGGAAAGAACGAGTCACTTGTTTAACCCTCCACTGAGAAAAAACATTTCAAGGCACATAATTCAAGGCACACTGCTATGAGATATAACCAAGGCCTCAAAGGTTTAAAGTAAAGCATTTTTAAGCATTTTCCTTGCTTAAGTCTTACAGAAAACCCTACCTTTTAGTATTCACCAAACATACCTAGTTCCTCAACATATGGTTTATAAGGATGTCATCCATTGGTGTGTAGCCAATAGCTGTGTACTGTGGTTTCATTCACTGGCATTAATTTCCAGTGCTATAGCCAATTCTGGTGTGTACCCATTTGGCACTGAGGAGCTGGACCTTCTTTTCTCCTCTGCAGTCCCATGATCAGTCATATTTTTTCCCTGTTCATAAACTTGCCTGCCTATAAAGAGTCATTATTACCTTTCCAGTCAAGGTATGTGAGGCTTGACTTCAGTGCTGCACATAAAGCTCCATGAGGCACAGAAATGACTGTTACTGTGCTAGTTCAATGTGGGATCAGTTTGTTGTTGTTGTTGTTGTTTTCTTAATTTCTCTTGGAGTTGTTTAACTGATAGTTTTTTGTTTGTTTGTTTGTTTGTTTTTCCTAATAACTACTGGTTTGAAAATTTCTTTTCTTTAGTTAATTAGGACCTGATAAGTACTGCTCATGTTAGTGAATTTTTCTATTCTCTCCCTACCAGGGTCCCCGTGGTGTACCTGGTATCCCTGGACCACAGGGGCCTCCTGGCCAGGATGTAAGTAAAATAAAAGTGTAAGTGCTCAAGAAACTCGCCAGTGCTTGAATCTAATTTCCCTAAAAATTATGCACATACTCAACCATAGTTGCTGAGTGTTACTTAGATGGCCCAAGGGAGATGTTTGAGAAATGGAGCTCTTATGTTTTAGGGTTTCGGGGGAAAAAAAATAGGCTAAGGAGTAACCTCACTCCTCACTTTCCTCACTCCTGCCATCTCCATGGCTGAGTCATGGTAATGAGGGATAGAAAGGAATATGGCAGACTCCCAGCTGGGAAGCTGAGCCCCCTTGCTGCCTGCCTCTGACCTCCCCTCAAGCTCTCTGCCTTATCTCAGATGTTTGATTTTTTAAAAAAAACAAGAGGTTTTAAACAGGAGATGCAATAGATGGGTTTATTACAACTGTGCACGAGGAGAGTGCCAGATCCAACATTTCTGAGTCTTTCTGGCTCTGCTCGGATCAGAATTGACTGGTCAGCTCTTAGAGAGGCAGTACTACAGTCTTTAAGTATCTCCTTTTTCCAGCAGAAAATTACCCAAGCAGAAACATTCCTTATGGTACTTATAAAGCACATCCTCTGTTACACTAACTGTTTTAATTGCACTCAATATGTTTTTTAGGAGCTCTCTGTATTCTGCTTGATCACCTGTTAAGCAGTTTTATCTGTGTTTCAGGATGTGTAAATGTAACTACAGTGCGCATTCCGACATTTCTTGGTATAACAGCAGGGGTATCTAGTTTGACAAGATCATGAATTTCCAGTTTCTTTATCTCCACTTTCATTTGTGACTAGTACAAAGAATTTCTGGTTCTGCTTTAGCACATTTCTGTATCAATGTAGCATTCCTGTGTTCTTTGAAGCATACCCGTTTTTGTATCCTCTTGTTTTTATACTGTATGTCATCAGTTAGAAAAGCTCTGATTTGAATTGCTAATATGAACTTGCCGTGTAATTCCCAAGCCATTCAGTGGCAACAGCATTAATGACTTGTCTCGATGTCTCGTCTTTTGCTGTGGTCCTTGCAAATGCATTCCATGTTGTGTTTTTTTTTCTGAGACTGAATAAATCTAAATCTTCTACATCAAATTTACATACACTAGGCTATTCTCTGCCTTGTTCTTCCAGCTGCAGATTCATCAGCTTTTGGAATTGTGCCTGCTATAGGTTGCTGTTTGCTCTGGCGCTGTATAGTCAGATTCACAGTTGTATTTTGGGAAATGAAGAAGTAAATACTTCCTTTGCAGTAGCTTTGACCAGAATCATCTCCAATAGGAAAAGGTTGTTTTGTTTTGTTTTGTTTGCTTTTTTCACATAACAGCATCCTAGCATCTTTCTAGTGCCCTCATAGCATGTGCCATATTTTTTTACAA
Organism: Oxyura jamaicensis; assembly: GCF_011077185.1. NCBI lineage: Eukaryota > Metazoa > Chordata > Aves > Anseriformes > Anatidae > Oxyura > Oxyura jamaicensis. Next base: position 153,453,251 of record NC_048894.1, on the reverse strand, counting down.
TAGCATTGCCCAAGGTTATCTTTTGAAACATCCATTGGCAGCTTGATCAAATATCAAGAGTTCTCAGGACAGTATGTTGCTTTATTAAAACTTAGGTTTTGAAAATCCATGCCCACGTTTACATTTATGGTTTGGCTTCTGCTACTCTTAGCATAAGGCTTGGTGTTTATTTGTATGAACTATTCTCCAGAGTCCACTATGTCCATAAATCCCTCCACAGTTTCTTCTTCTGGGACAAAGCAGGAACAGATGGATCTGCTGCTTTATTTTTCCATGGCTTATTTGGCCCATATACATTGTTTCCTTCTCTCTAAATTTGCCTTTTTTTGTCCTGGTTAACTAAAGCCCCAATTCTTAAAGCCTGAAAAATGCAGGGTTTTTTATGTTCTTTGTTTTTCCCTGTGGTTGGACTACTTTGCCCCATAAAAGGACTACTATATGCCTAATTTCATTCCTTCAATTACTTCAAATATTAATTTTACTTGCTTTTGAAAAAAAGAAAAAAAAAAAAAACAACACATTTTAAGCTGGCAGTATTCCTATATCAACCATTAAAAAAGCATAGCCTTAAGTACCTTCTTCAGAGAAATTGGCCAGATTTGTCTCATGCTCTAAGAGCTGGAAAAAATAATTCTACATGTTTATCTGGAAGCCTCCACTCTCCTCGGCCTGTCTGCTGGGAGAGAAAATGTTTCTGTCCAACATACCTACTTAGCCCCTTTAGATTAAAATATAGTCTGAATGACAAATTCTCTTGTCCTACTATTAACAGTGACGGCACCCGTTTAATAAGGTCTTACTGTATTTTGATTATGATCATTTTAATTAACATAAACATTGAATTAATCATTTTTTAATTATGTTAATTATTACTGATAACTACATTCCAATACTACTGGGAAGCTAATCTTCCCCTGCATTTATTTGTGTAATTACAAAAACTTTGTGTATGCATACATTATTGCCATCGGATCTGAAAAGCAGAGTTTTCTGGTTTGGGGTTGGTTTTCCCAAACGGTTAGAATGCCAGTTCCAAGGAATTCTTGTGTTTGGTTTAAAGGTCATGAACTCCAAATCAAAGCACATTTATTAACCCCTCTTTTGTGTTTTTATTCATGGAAATTAGAACACTTTTAAGTTATTGCATTTTATGTTTAGTTGTCTATCTTGTAATAGCACTTCCCCACCATAAGCCTTCAATTTTACTTTTGAGTGTGGCTGGCTTCCTTATAATTTTTCTCTTTCTTTTACTGTCACACGCATCATTTACCCAAGCATGATTTTTTCAGTGTGCCATTTACACTGCTTCCCCCCATTCTCAGTTTGAGCCCATTTTTGTGTGTCAGATTTTGCAGGCCAGTTGAGTACTCTGGATCCTGTGCATCACACCTCCTCATTGCTGACTGCTTTTTTCCTGCACTGCTTTGCTGTGCCACTGGTATTTGTTATTCTAATCTGTGTCAGCCACTGTTGGATGTGAACTCCTGAAAATGGTTGAACTTTATGAGCATTCCAAATAGTGGTGTTTCTTTGAGTCTGTGTGTTCTCACATCACATTAGCAGTTCTTCTTTTCAGTTCCATGCATTTTTGGGGGGGCAGACTCTTTAGAGTCCTCTTCTTCTCTTCTCTTTCTCTTTTCCAGTTTCCATCCCTGATAGCTTGTCAGGTGCAGTTATACTCCATGCCTTCCTTCTACCATTTTCTGCCAGCTCTGAGTGATGTTTGCAGCTTGCTGCGGACTGTCAGCCTTTTCTAACTCCAGGCCCTGAATAGCTCAGCAGTATTTTCTCTGCTTCGGTCTCCGCTTCCCATTGCCTGTTCTGCAATAATGCAACATGCTGAAGTGCTGTTGTCCTGTGTCTGATTTGTTCCTTTCAGCTCAGACTAGCTTTCTTCAAAGTAGACTCTGTTTTTACAGTCTTGTACCATTCACCTCTTTGGCATTTCCTGGGGACGCTGTAGTTTTCAGATTTGGCAGCCGTGGCACATAGCTTAATTTCTCATCCTGACTTACTTGCATTCTGCTAAAAGACATTAGCAGCTCTACAGCTCATACAGCTTTCAAGAAAATAGGCCCATCTCTTTGTCTCAAGGCATTCTGATGCCATGTGGATATCACAGCTATGCTTAAATATTTACAAGGATTTCAGTTTTAGTTGCTCTCTTCTCATGTTTCTTTTCTCCTAACTGAAAAGTATATTCCTTTACTCTTCTTTAAATAAAACTTCCTTAAATTCTCAAATTCTACCTCTAGTACCACTTCATGCTTCAGATGCCTAAGCAAAAGGTTGTCAGTGGGCCCTGTGGTAGAAATAGTTTATTTATAGCTACATTAATAGCATAAAACACATTTCTGTATTGGCTTTTCTATGTTGCTTTCTGATCTAGGATAATTCTCATAGCTCAAGTCTTTGCTTTCTGTTGACCTCCTTAAAGCAAGTGCTGTGTGAGCCTTCCTGAACAAAGCAGGTCTGGGAATATAAGGTCAGCATAGCTGGTATTTAGGCAATCCTCTTCCCACTTTGAGAAGCAGTTGAAGAGGATACCGAAAGCATGGCCTGAAGATTAGTGATTGTGGAACAGAAGGAACTTTGGGATCATCCCACAATCTTCTAACAGCCACATAGCTGCTCTGTGGAAACGGCAACACTTGAAAATGGTTGTAAAGTTGTCTCATATTTACTCAGTTCTCCAGAAGGGCATTTGTGGGAAATTATGAACCGACAATCTCCTTTACACCTCACCTTCTCTTGATTCTCACATGTGGAGGGTTTAGTTCCTCAATAAACCATCTTTTCATTCATGGACTTCAGTACCACTTCACTTCCACTTTGGCTCCACATCAGTTCGTATTTAACATTCATCTCTTAGAAAGTCAAGGTAACTGAGTGGTTGTTGCTTGCTCAGAGGTGTTTAACGTAGGCATAGGAAAAGTGCAACCAAAAGTTTCCCATTTTCTCTTTCCTCTGATAAGGGGTAGAGAATTTAAATGATGAGTGAGATACAAGGGTGAAATTCAGTTTTGCCCTATAGCTGTAACTGTGGTGTAGCAGAGTATCACAACTGTGCCTGTGTGCTCACCCAGTGCACTTAAGTCATTAATTCCCCAGGCAGCCCAGGAACTCCCCATCTGGTTGTCTGCAGAAAAAATACAATGGACTGACTGGAAACAATGGACCAACTCGAGACAGGGTGATTGACATAACTCCCAATTCCCTTCCAGACAAAGCATTTGACTAATTCTTAAGCAGCTTTCCAGGTGAAAATTTTGGGTAGTCTCAGAGTATTCCCTGCAGAGCGTAGACCAATTAACAGGCACTACTTGTGTTGATTAACATCCTGGGTGGGGAATCTGGCACTGTCCCAGAGACCTTCCCAGGTGGGTCCTGTTGCAGAAGCAACCAAACTGAGCAAAGCTGAGACACTTTTAAGTAGTCAGTGGAAACTGTTCTTCAGGTGCAATAGTGGTCATGTAGGACAACCTTTTTTGTATGTAGTTAAAATAGTTAGACGGTATTTTGTATGTAGTTCAAGATAATCAACAGCAGTGGATCTTGGATACACTGAAGTAGTTACATAGGACCACAGGCCAGCTTGATAGAGGAATTTAGCTGAGAATGATTTTAGGAAATCTCACCCAGTCCAACTGAAAATGCCACTGCAAATTTCTGTCACTATCTGGACAATGACTAACTGTCCTTTTATAGAGATTCAGTTCCCCATATGAGCATTACTTTGTGCCAAGATTCCAAAAAAATGTTGTTTGTTTGTTTAACAAATTAATGATTTGCTAATGACAGGCAAGAGATGCCTGTTGGGGGTCCCTTTTCCAAACCATGATTTCTTGCACCTTAAATTATAAGGGTGTTGCTCCTTTCTTTATCTTCATTTCATGAGACTGACACAAATACTCTCCCCATACATGGGAGAATGGAACAGCAGGTGATGACCTTTTCTCTGGAGACAGTGATAGGACCCAAGGGAAAAGCATGGAGCTGGGACAGGGGAGGGTCAGACTGGGTGTTAGGGAAAGGTTCTGCACCCAGAGGTGGTCGGGCACTGGGACAGGCTGCCCAGGGCAGGGATCATGGCACCGAGCCTGCCAGAGTTCAAGAAGTGTTTGGACAATGCTGCCAGACACATGGTCTGATTTTTGGGTGGTTCTGTGTGAAGCCAGAAGCCAGATTGTATGATCCTTGTGGGTCCCTTCAAATTCAGGATATTCTATTAAAAAAGGGGGGAGGAAAGCAATTTCAGTTGTTGTGTGACTTAGATGAACTTCACCTGGTCATACTCTAGATAAGTGAGATTTAGGATGGAGTGCGAATAAGTGATTAAGAAATGGCAAAAAAAATATGGAGAGGGAATATTTGTAAAGTTGCAAATAGTTAAAGGAGTTGACTGTGTGCCACATGCAAAGAGCGGTGGTGCTTGGTGTCAGAGAGCAGAAATTTATGTTAGTCCACAGCAGTCAGCAGAGTGTGGGAGCAACCAGGGGATTAGTGTATGATAATTTCAATATTTATTTTTCTCTTGATTCATAGGGTTTACCTGGAAATCCGGGGGAAAGAGGACCTCCTGGAAAACCAGTATGTAACTTCACTTCTATGTTACATCCCCAAAAGGTTTCTGTCCCATTGTTCTTCTGTTTTATCTCGGTTTGCATCCATACACGTCACCTCAAACCCAGTTCAGTGCTTTTTCCCCAATGCTCTTCTCGGGAAAAATACTAAGAACCATTGAAGTGTTAAGATGAAAATATCGGTGACGGTTTTGGAACAGTATGAAAATAACTGGATGGCCTGCATGCAAATAAAAGACAAAATATTAAAGCCAGTTTCTTAACACCACTGTGCAGTACAATAAGCATGAATGTGAGCAAGAATGCAAAGAGCTCAACTCATCTCAGACATGATGAAGTATAATGATAATGTAAGGGAGAATTTATGGTTTTGGCCCAAATTGAAACCAGGCCTTAGGCACATTCAGGAAAATTTCTTACTTTGATGCCTTTTAACGTTGCTTGAGATAATTAATTTCTCATTCCACAGGGTTCCTCACCCCTGCTCTCTCCAGAGGACATCAATCTCTTAGTAAAGGTAATCAACTTTTGCGGATGGTGGGAGTTTATGCATATGTTTGATTCAAACCTGACTAACACTCCTGAGACAGGAAAGCGTCAAAGCTAGAAGTGCAAAAGGTGCCTTAAAACACTCTGCCAGAGGTTGAAAATTGCTTGAAAATTGCTTGCATTGCTGTTGGGACACACAAGAACATGTTGGAGATCAAAATCCAATGCTTTCCGACAATCCCCAGTAGTGACATGGCCTACAAAGACGTTTGTAATGTGGTGTATGTTGCACAAGCTCTGAGACTTTTCCAGCTCTTTGACAGGCCTATACCTCCGCGGAGAAATAAATACTGTCAAGAGGTATTACCTAAAGCAGGAAATGGAAATCACCGTAATCAAATGGCTGATGTTTCATGTACACCTGCAACAGTGACTAGAGTAGACTAGTGTGGGTGCGAAGTCAATTTGCATGGCGCACCTAAGAGTATGCAGGTAATTAACCCCAGCTGCACTCATGTTTCAAAAGGGGCGATCTGTCTGTCTGCTTTTACTCTCCATGTAAACCGTTGCCTGGGAAATGAGTCAGTACTTGATAGATGCTGACTGAAAAATCTTTAAAGATTTACATGGGCTGAGTTGGGGGATTTTAAAGCAGGCTTGGGAAATAGCAAGAAATCCTTTCTTATTGATTAAAAGAAACATTTTATTTTATTTTATTTTATTTTTACTAACTCCATTAACAAAAAGACCCTTTTAAGATTGCTGCTGTGAAATACCTTCATTGAAGAACTGTCTTTCTTCAGGAACCACGTATTTTTCGGGGGGAGTTCACTGGATTGCATTGTTTAGGATTTCTGATCAGGACAATAGCAACAGAGTGTTTGTGGAGTATGGGATGTCATTTTGATATTCTTTTGTTTTCTTCGTTTGATTATGTTACAGGTCAACACACCTGTACACCCTGCATATTTGTTCTGTTTGGTACTTTTTCACTCCACACTTGGTGCAGTTTACATAGAGCAGCACTTGAGATCCCAGATGAAATTAAGGCTCTGTTGTTCTGGGTGTCTCTCAAGCTTGTTTTTTTAAGTAGAACAATATGCACAAAGGAACCGAGGTTTAGAAGGACATTTTCCCCCACGATTTTACAATGGATCACCGATGGAGCTGGGAGCTGTACCAAGCAGATCTAAAGTCCTGTCTGTGGGGCTATACTGTCTCTTGTAGCCAGGTTTCACTCCACTTTTGCTGAAGGGAGTCTGTCTTTGAAATGGAAATGTCATCCACATAGTATTTCATTCCTTAAGGATAGTAAAAATGTGAAGACTACTGAAATAATCCTTCAAAGAGTTTTTAGAGGGGGGAGGTTGTAATTCTCTATGACAGAATTAGGCCAGGACACTATGATGTTCACTTGGTCATCATGAACTCCAACAGATGAGTTCTTGGCCAGGCTAGCTGCTGAATATTTTTCTTTGTGGAATACCCTTTCTGGCACTGTGCTGCAAAGGGGTTTTCCCTAGCTGTCTGGCCCCTTAACAGTAACTCAGCTCTTTCCGACTGTGTAGAGACACAGTTTACTAGTAGTCTTGTAGCTTCAAAACAAAGCTGTTCTTGGTAGTTTTGCTTTGTGGCTGCCTGATCTTCTCATTTCCTCAGTTACTTAACCTTTCATAATCAGTTAGTTGCCCATTTATGATAGGAAACTCCCCATGGGAGCCTGTGTGAACTCAGCAGCTGACCTTCCCTGTCCTCCACACTAACCTAATCCAGATCCTCCCCAATGTGGTCAAAATGCAAAGACCTACAGGTTATGCTAGCTCTACACTTCTACATTCATACGAGGTGTCTGCAGGTTCTGCTGGATGTCTTCAGTCTGTTTCTAATTTATTTATCAATGTTTTCTCCTAGGATGTGTGCAGTGAGTGCCCTCCTGGCCCACCAGGGCTACCAGGCATTCCAGGCTTCAAAGGTGATAAAGGTCTCCGAGGACCACCAGGTAGAGATGGCCAGGATGGGAAAATGGTAAGAAAGCTAGGAAAATGGTCATTCCTTGAATATGGTTTAACCCATTTTTTCGTACCATATTTTTACATGGTTTATTTTTTTTTCAGCAACAATGTACTGAACCTTTTATAGATATCTGTGGAGTCAATGGACTGGATTTCAGTTGCTGCTATGTCTGTAGATAGGCCAAGACCATCTCTGCTTATGGTGACATAAGTATCCTTGGCTTTTTCTTACCAGAAGGACTTAAATAGTAGCACTTATGTTTTCTTTTTCCCTTTGACATGTTTTGAGCCTTGTAGAAGTCATGGGAGCAGAAGTGGTTGAAGTGTTCCACAATTCTGTAATTCAGAGCTTAGAGTTCTGGACCTGCTGGTTCCTAGGACAGTAAGAAATCTAAGAGATGCCAAGTAACTCTTTTCCTGCCCACCACTTACTCTGTGGGAGATACCAAATCATAGAATCATATAACTATTCAGGTTGGAAAAAAACCTCTAAGATCATCTGGTCCAACCCTTAACCTAGCAGGAATAGGTTGTGCTCATTGTTCAGAAGGAGAAATAGCAGTGTTGTGTAAGAAGGAAACAGCAGTGACTGAGGAGTGAGCAGAGTCCACTGCTGGTAGGTCCATGATCATTATCTGGATTTTCTGTGGTTACAAGGATGCCTGAGGGGAAGTGTTACGATTATCTGCAGTTTAAGAGACACAAATTTTGCAGAGGTCTTGAAATAAAGGAAGGGGGTTAAAAGTTTTTAATAAATAACACATATTGAAATTAATCCCCTAAGCCTTTCAGTAGACAGTCAGAACAGGGTGAGAGGAAAAGTGATGATTCTCTACTATCCAGAGATCCTGTATTATTCATATCTCATATCAAAGGCTCTTCTAATGTTCTAAGTTTCAGTTTTCCTCCATCCATCATGCTAGTGGATCTCTATACTTCTATAAAGTGGATGTAAGCGAATGAAAAAGTATGAGTTCTAACTGAGAATTTGACCCATCTGTCCACTGATGCATTTGAACTGCAAGAAGGAATTTGGGAGAGGAAAATACAGTCCTTACTGTTGTTCCAGAAAAAAGTCACTCCTGAAAAAAAACACATGGAGAAAGTCTCTATCCTAATTAATCAGCATCTTGATCATACTGTACCATGGGGGTCTCAGCAAGATAGTTTCAAGGCTTATTCAGAAAGGAGATCCCCTTGTAATTAATCCTTGCCTGGCACTCTGGTTATGGTTTCCTCTTGAGGTCTTGTATTTCTAGCAGTGGCCAAGGCTGTTACCAATGGACATAAGCAGTGCAACCACAAATACTTCTTGAGGTTTAGCTTGTCTGGGAAAGAGCCAACTACAGCGTTAGGCATTGCTGTGAGTTAATCCACAGGGATACGTAATGTGCTGACAAACCTGTCTGAAGCCATACTGAAGCATTGGCCCCAGCTGAGGGGCAAATGCTGACATGCTCTGCCCTCCTGATTGAAAAAAACATATAAAGCAAAAACAAACAAACAAACAAATGAACTAGTATTTACCTCTACCTCTTCTGCGTTACAGGGAAATGCTGGTCCCAGAGGTCCTGCAGGCCCACCTGGGCTGGATGGCCCAAAGGTTGGTTCACTTTCTTTAGTAGCCTAAGCAAAACCTATCTGTGATTAGTTAGTGCTCTGTCTGACACAGGATCTTGGTGGCACCCATCCCTGTGTAAAGGGGTAGGACCTGACTGGAGGAGGGCCCTGTAACTACAGGGGAGGGCCCTGTAACTGGCAGTTCACTGGAGTACTGCAGGCACATGAAACTGCACAGCTCTCCACATGAACACTTCTCCATTTAACTAGTGTGATAAATGATTAAGTCCCAAATAGGATTTTTGTGATTTATTAAGCGAATAGAGGCAAGCAAACAGCGCTGGGTGCACCGGGAGTCTCTGCTCTACCAGGACGCACACCTGTTACATCAGGTGTCTGATTTTTATGCTCCTAGACTAATACATATTCATCACTATTCCTAGAAAAGGCGGGGTTATTATAATTAGTTCCTGGAATCCAAACCCTCTCTGGATGCGTGCGTAGCAGTCTCTGGTGGTCTTTCTGGGGGTCTCTTGTGCTGAAGGCTCATAGTCTTCCTCCCAGGCTTTGTCCTTCGGTCGTCCTTCAACTCCCCCTTTCTCCTTATTTGGTGGATCTCTTTGCTGGTTATCAGAGGCTTGCGCAGCGTCCCATGCAAAAGTCTGCAGTTTCCTAAAAAAAACTCCTTGGTCCTCTTATCTCCCAGACTAGAGTCTCAATGTTCGCCCTTCAAACCCTCTATTTACACAAATTGCTGGATCGTTTCTTTGCATGATACAAGAACTATGTACACTAATCACTCTGTTTTTCTTAAATAGGAGCTTATATTTCATCATGCGGCCCTAGCATTGTTCCATACTGACACGAATCAAATAAACACATTTCACAACTAGTCATCTACCATCCCTCTGTTCACAAAAACAAGCCAACAAACAAAAAATAAAATAAACCAGAAGAATTCTGATTGATTCTTGAATGAATTTCATTTCATTGTAATTTTGATGAGAGAAAGTCCTTAGAGTTAATGTCAATCCATATCAGGTGAGGAAAAAATCAAAACCTTAGCAGTAGACCCCCTGCATGATCCTCTCCTGTCTGAATTATATATGCTTGAATCCCTTTAAATTAAAGGGTGACTCTTTAAATTAAAGGGTGACTTGCTGGGATCCAAATACATTATCTTTCATGGTTGCTTTTTCCACAGACTCTGAATATTCCCTGAGATATGCTGTAGGAGTAATCACTTGTTTCTTCTCTATGTTTCTGCCTCATGTTCTAGGGACATAGGCCAACATCAAACACAATGTCTGAAGGATTCAAATGATGTCACATTTTCGGTGTTTCCCATTAATAGCTCTGTCATCAGTCAGTTCACAAAGCCAGTGCCTGGTCAGAGTCAAAACCTTTACAACTGCCAAATGTGAAACAAATCAAAACAAATTTGTGGAGGGAGAGATAAGGCATGAGAACCACAGTTGCCTCTGTATTTTCCTGCATCCTGACCTACTGTCTAAAATAGCTTCTGCTGTTTTAACATCTTTGTATTTGTGCTTATTAGAGAGTATGAAAAGCTAATAAAGATTCATATATTAATTTTATGTCTTGCATTTAAAGTCTGTTGGGGGTGAGCAGCAGACTCTCCAAAGCAAATATATGGTTGGTCAAAATGACAGTATATTAAATTTTCAATAGAATTAGCACCCCATAAAGACAATAACTGGCAGAAAACCCAGGCAGCCTGAGGCGTACCTCATCTGCTGTTTTATTGAGTGAGTGCTGTGGAAAAGTGTAGGTCAGGGTAGCAAGACTGGATCATAGAAAAATAGTATGGTTTATTTGAAAGGAACCTTAAAGATCACCTAATTCCAACCCTCCTGCCATGGGCAGGGACACTTCCCACCAGCCCAGGTTGCCCAAAGCCCCATCCAGCCTGGCCTTGAGCACCTCCAGGGATGGGGCATCCACAGCTTCTCTGGGTAGCCTGTGCCAGGGCCTCACCACCCTCTGAGTGAAGAATTTCTTCCTTATACCTAACCTACATCTACCCTCTATTAGTTTAAAGCCATCCCCTCTTGTCCTATCACTTCAATCCCTGACAAAGAGTCCCTTCCCAGCTTTCCTGTAGCCCCCTTTAGGCACTGGAAGGCTGCTGTAAGGCCTCCCTGGGGCCTTCTCTTCTCCAGGCTGAACAACCCCAACTCCCTCACCAGAGGCTCTCAACAGCTTTTCAGCCTGTTCAGTGAAACAGCAAGAACATTTTTAAACTGTTCATATGCAGAATATAAAGTCAAATAATTGATAAATAGCCCAAATTGTATTCATTTAGACTATCGATTATTCGATTTTATATTCTGCACATATACAGTTTAATATTCAGTAAAATAGAAAATTCACAGATTTGGTAAATGGTAAGAGAAATTACTGTAAAACTTTTAAGAAGGTTGCAAAGACAACAACTGTCATTGTGGCTCCTTTCCTTATGTTTGACAAGGCTCCTAGTGGGGTAAGAACCATTGAAAATGCAATATGTTGTCCGTAGCAGCACCATGCAAACTGGTACAAGGTCCCATTCTGAAATGGATTAGTGAAACTGCAGATCTTTGCTCGTGAGCTGCTTCATGCCTTCTGGCAATATGAATTAGGCCTATTTTAGTTGATAAATAGCAGCTCTCCTTTCCCCACTTGTCTCCTAGCTCTCATGTAATGAACCAGTGTCATTTCAATGGTCTGCAATTCATTAGTAGCCTGTACATTGTTCAGCTCATAATTTGTGTCCCTATCATCTCAGCATTTTTTGCTTTGTGAGATTTATCTAGTCTAACTGTAAACATTGATAACATGGACATCTACTTTTGAGTTCGTTGCCTCCGTTCTGTTGTCATGAGGACAGAGAGAGAAATGGGAAGAGAGAAGCACATTACAGGTGTTAATTTTTTGACTGCACCTTAGAAATGTTGGTTTTGTTGCTGTTGTCCCTGAAGGGAGAGGAGATTGGTAGCTCATATTGTGGGTGCCTTCTTTGGGCTAGATGATTCCTTACCAAAATCCCATTTAGTACATTGCCTAACAACCTGTCTGTTTTTAAGGATGTGTCTGTCCTCTTCATGTCCCTGAGACTATATATATATATAAAAGACTACGCTGGATCTGTTCAAAGACCATTTTCCTAGATATTCCTGGCTCCAACATTAGCAGAGAAAATCTAGGGCAGAATTTAAGAGGAGAGCCAGCAGGGTTCAATTCTTATTTCTGTGTTTTATGAGCAAATGTCCAAGTGCTTTATGAAATAGGTCAAAAAGCTGACACAACACTGAATCTAAAGTGACCTCCAATGACTTTTTTTTTCATTATCAGGGTGCTAAAGGAGACCGTGGTATAACTGGGGATGCAGGAGAAAAAGGAGAACAGGTAAAAATTGAGTATGCTTTCCAACAGTGTCATCACTGTGACTCCTTCTTCATCAATAGCTGCTATAATGCTGGCAGAGGAACACACTTCTTGGAGACAGAAGGTGAAGATGGGAGCTCTTCATCACTGCTAAACCTCAGATGGGCTTCCCTTTAGCTCTCCAGCAAAATATTTCCCTGTCTTTTTTTGGTGGATTCCCAAATGATTTCCAGATGATTCTCACCTCTACATTGGATACATTCCCTCTAGTAGCCAACTTCTGGTCATTCCCTCAGCTAATTCTTGAATGAGATCCAGGCAATTAGATGTCTCTGGGCTGAAAAAGCCACTGTTGCTATTTAGCTTGGAAGATGAGTGTAAGGGTGGCCCCTTTTAGGAGGGATTGAGATGCCACAGGAAAGACAATAGTCTACATTGGAGCAAACTTTTACACTTGTTTTGCCAAGGGCTGAGTCAGTAGTTTAAAGTGCAAATCAGCACATCTTCAATGAGATCTGTAGGATATTTTATACAGCATTGATTTCCAGCCTGGTTTTGTGCTTTGTCCAGTCCCACAATGTTTGCTCTCAGTTCCTGTTAACATACCATGAAATACACATTAGAGAAAGCACACCCTGAATGTAACTGTATTTCTGAAGTGCATGTTTTGGAAACTAAGGCTTTGATTTTAAAAGCTGTGGTTTGTTATTTCCCTATAACTAGCTCCCTGTGAATTGTCTCGTTTTGATTTTACCTCCCAGTGCCCAATGACCAGTTAACTTATATACAATTAGAAATGTGAACGGTGTATTAAATCTATCCTTTTGTTTTTCAGGGCCACCCTGGGATACCCGGCTTCGCGGGGGCTCCTGGAAATCCTGGTCCTCCTGTAAGTTCTGTTGCAAAGCAGATGGTCTGCTATTTTCCTTACTAATAAAGGTAGTTATAGCAAGGAACATTCTCACCTGTCTGCATTGCATTTGCCTTTTCCAGTGGGTTCCTAATGGTCCCCTGAGTGTTATAGAATTCCCTGCTCATGATAATTGCTATTTAATACATCAGCCACTTTTCATTGATTGCTTCAACTCACTCTGTAAATGGATGCTAAGCTTCACTCACTCTCTTTACACAAGGCAATGATCATGAAAACCCCTCCACAGAGACTACTTAGTACTATGCACATAGGTGTTTCCTTATATGCAGAGTAAGTTGTCAGTCTGGAACCAGCAGATGTAACAGTGGGCTTGGTTCTCAGTTTTATGCAGTGGTATAAGACTAGATTTTCTTCAATTTTTGTATCCTGTGGTTTAGTTTTGAATTAAGAGGCCTTTTACATGTCTCCTGTTCCATCATAGCGCTTCTAATTTCTTGTTCTCCTCTCTCCACAAATACAACTATGCTTCTTTGTATTTATAAAGGCATAATACTGGGGTGTCATTGCAGAAGCAAGGCTGGAATAACTTGTTTCTCATGCTTGTGATATCACCACTTACACTCTCCAACAGCAGGGACTTTTCCTGAGCATCTGGCTTTTTTTTTTTTTTTTTTTTTTTTTTTTTTCCAAATTTCTTCTCTTTACCCATAGTCATCACTACTCATATTGCTGCTTATAGAGTAGGGGGCTCTGCCATGCTAAGGGTGTGCAGCCTTTGTCTTTTCTGGGGATCAGCACAGTCTCTTCAAAGCTAAATTTATATCGCAACACCTAAAGAACAGGATGTACCAGAAAAGAGGATTGAATTAAAATTCTGTTTTCAGATGGTAGCAATGCCTAGAGCCTGCTGAATGCTTTGCCACCAGGACAATACATGGACCCTGTTTGAGGTCATTTGCAGTCCTGCAAGCTCCTCTTAAGAAGCATTATTTTAGGAGAAACTGATAACACAGGCGCATTTACTGCCACAGCCATAGGCATAATCCAGTAAGATTAGAACTCTTAAAGTCATAAATGGAGTGTCATGGTCAAATGAAAAGTGAAAACAAAACTGATCCTGTCAAAGGAGAGCAAATTGTGATGTTTCCCTATACATTTTTTTTTTTTTTTCCTGCAAATTTTACTGTGCCTTTTTCCTCTTTCATTTACTTGTAGTTCTCAGGTGGTAGGGAGAGCAGTCACAAATATACCAAAGGTGTTAATTATTCATGTTGTTCCTGCTTTATTTTGTTTAGGGACCAGATGGGGCACCAGGACCAATAGGACCAGCAGGAAACCCAGGAGACATAGTAAGCTCTAATCTCTGTGTTACACCACTAGCCTTACCTAGACTTAGCTCTGTGAAGTAAAGCTGGGCTGGAATCTATGTAATGTCCTTTGAAAACTCCCCAAATTATTCAGTCTGAAACATCTCTACACCTGCAAGTAGGACCCACACAAATAGCAGCAGATTACTCTGTTTCTGAAGTTCTGTTTACTCAACAAAAGGAACTCCAAATTAGCCAGAGAGAAAATCCAGTCCATGGGACCTCTTCGGTGCACCTTTGGCATACTGTCTAAGGAGGTTTTTGTACCTCTCATCTATATGTGCTTGCTATTAACATCTCGTAGACACTATAACTGGATGACTTAATCTGTTAGGATGGCTCATGACCCAGGATAACACCTGAATTGTGCCTGGGGATTGTCAAAACATGCCAGCACCATTTTGAAGAATTCCATAGCACAGACTGCTCAGATCCCAGGCCCTTAGACCATTCCCTGACACCACTGAAAATACTAGTATAGATATAAACTTCAAGAAGTCCATGAAGAATTTTGCTACTGCTGTTTTATTTGAAGGGTGTTCAGATGCTGTTTTATGGTAATGCATCACAAAACCCTGGGAGAGACGGGTAATCTGACTGCAGTCTGATTGATGCTTACTTAAGTGTGAAAGGAAAAATGAACCATCCTGGAGTAATGCATGATTTAGGACTGTGTAATGCTGTGATTAATTTCTACAGCAGGGTTTCCTAATGAGCAAGACACCTTTTGCACATCTGTTCAGTCTGAACTTCATCATAAGGGACCAGTAATGGTATTTCTGATTGTGAAATCAGTGAGCACTCCCAGCAGAGAGCACAGAGACTACATGGACTTCCCTTTTAAAAAAGGAGTTAAGGCTGAAATAATTTGAAGGACATTGGATGCTTTTGTCAGTCCTGTAGAAAAAGAGAGGATTTCTTTCTTGGGACAGTCAATGAGGCACTTCTCATAACTGCTGATTCAGTAGATATAAAATATAGACCTTCCATTTTCTGGCTGAACACTTCATGCAAGAAGTTAAGTACTCAGTGTTAGATATAATTAAACTGCAGAAAAAAATACTAGTGATTCTAGTGGTTTCTCCATCTGTAACAACTTATAATTAATACTGGATGTTTTGCTTTAAAGGAAAACTTTCCAATTTACGCAGGAATGAACTCAAGAAAACTTGTACATGGCATGATGTGAGCGTCAAGACTCGATTCTCACAATGCTCCGTTGTCAAACACAGCATGTGATAGATCTTCATCTGAAAAACATCTGCATGACTTGTCTGAATCATGGTGTTTCTGCTTTTTTTCCAGGGTAAAGATGGCCCTCCAGGTCCACAGGGCCCACCAGGTGTGCCGGGACTTCCAGTGAGTGCCGTTCAGCTCCTTCTCACTCAGTACATTTAACTGTTTATAAGCACAGGTGACATTTCTGATGGTGCTTTGCATGTTGTGCGTGATCTTTAAAGGGTACCTACCACATTGGTTCTATGTGTTTGATCCAGGACATCATGTGTTTGATCACTTTAAATCTAAGTGTTTATTATCAGTGTGAAACAGGCCTGTTCCTCATCTGCCTCCTCGTTCTTTGGCATAAATACTCTTGCATAGAGCAGAAAAATCACTTACCAGCTCCAGTATGAGGGCACGAGAATTATTAGCCTGGAAGACCATATCTTCATCTCAGTCCATAGTTAAAATAATTCTTTTGCGCTTACTCAAGATCAAGTGCATCTTGGGCATAAACACTTCTCTTCTGGAAAATATATTAGTACAACACTTTGTTTTGTTTTTTATGCCTAATAGAGATAGGGACAGAACTCTTTCCAGTGCAAAGCAGTCTATGATTGAAGGTAATGCTTTTATAATGATTTATAATAGCTGTTTTTAGAATCCAGTTTTAAGGCTGTTGGCATGGTGAAAAGGAGGAAACCCCGTAGAACTGCCATATGGGAGGGAGAAACAGTTTGTGCTGTTACAGTGGTGTGGCAAGGGCAGGTTTATGGCTGAACTGTAGAAATATCAGAGTTTTTGGAGGGCTAGACAAACTTAAGTAATACCACAATGAAGCAGAGTTGCTATTGTGAGTTTTCACACTGACAAAGAATTACCAATCTATTCTACAAACTTCTTCTTATCCCCTGCTTTGCATTTCATTAACAGGGCATTGCTGGGAATGATGGCAAAGATGGCAAGCCAGGATCTCTTGGGGAACCGGTAATGTAATTTAAAGCTGTTTCAGTCAGGCAATCACAAAAGACATCCAGTTATTGCTTTTGGAGCTGCCTATCTATAGACTCCTTAGTGGGGGCTGGGAAGCTGTTGGCACTTTTTTTTTTTTTTTTTTTTTTAACACCATAAGGACTATATTGTCTTGAGCAATTTATAACTTTCACGTACGAGCAATCTTAAAAAGAAACTGGGTTCTTTTACTTTTACAGCTGCCATAAATACTCTAAAATCTAGTGATTCCACCTTTACAACTACTGCAAATATTGCAGAGAAGGGAGGTTGTGCATTAAACTTGGGGATGCAGTTTTTAGGTAGAAGATTATGGGGCATGAAAAGTTTAGAGGAGTTGTCTTTAAAGAAGCCTTTTCTGGGTTGTCTCTCTGACAGTTCTGTTATCCAGGATTAAGGGGTTTGTATTAGTTGTTCTCTACTTAGTCTATACTTGCATTTATTGAGGGGGAAAAAAAAGAGAGATGTGAAGTTGTAAGCCAAAAGGAAATGCTAATATATCAGGCAAAAGGGAATGTTAATAAATCAGGAGATTAGCATTGTTCCTTAGAACTGTATTTGTTAGAGGAAGAAATATGCTTGCAGAATCTGGCATTGCCATCCTCTTTGCCAAATGGTTCTGTAAAGAGCCAGGTCCCCAGTCATTTTGGGAAACCGATAAGTGGAGCAGTGCTTGTCACAACAGTTGCAGACAGTTGTGTGCTTGCATCAAAACACCTGTTTTTTTTGTGTGCAGATACTGATTTTGTATGTGCTGACAAGGTATTGCTGCAGTTATGTGCATTACCCCTCTGAAATAAAAACACTGTAAAGGTGCATCTGTCCAAAGGTGTTAGTGCCTTTGAAATTCAAAAGGTGTGCTCACGACAGTGATCGACATGTGTGGGAATGTCTCTGTCACTGCTGTTCTCCTTGCACACCCAGGCACAGACACTGCTGAAGTAACCTCAGGCAATCACAGTTCTCAGTGTTACACGTAAGGGGGAAGAGTGGGGAGAATATTGAACAGCAGAGGGATGGACCTGAGAGCCTTGTTAATATGAACGTGATTGTTTCCCATAGGGAAAACCTGGAGAACCAGGGCTCCCAGGCCAGGAGGGTGCCAGAGGCTTACCGGTAAGTAATTCTTCTGTACTGTAGCTGGGAAGCTTTAGTCAGACAGCTGACAACCCTTACTGATGTGATCAGGTGTCAGTGACATGGACAATGGGATTGGGTGCACCCTGATCAAGTTCACGACCAAGCTGTGTGATGTGGTCGACACGCTGGAGGGCAGGGATGCCATCCAGAGGGACCTGGACAGGCTTAAGAGGTGGACCGGTGCAAACCTAATGAAGTTCAACAAGACCAAGTGCAAGGTCCTGCACTTGGGTGATGGCAATCTGAAGGACATTGGATTCCTCACCTAGAGGTTAAAGCAGATAACCGCATGTCACCCCTTCTACCAGACAGACGCCTGCTCACAGCTGTAGCCCTTGTGCTCTCTTATGTGTCCTGAAAGGAGGGAGACAATGAAATGAAGGGCTAGATGACCTTTGGGCTGGTCGTACCGTGAATACATACCCTATAGTCTTGGTCTTGCAGCCTAAGGAGCTGTGGAAAGGACTTTTATCTCCCTGTGACATTGTTGTACCTATTCACTGCCTGTCACATGGCAGCTCCATGTTGACCAGTCCCTTGTAATCACAGGAAAACTAGGAAGGTTATTAAGTGCACATTCTAGGTAGAACATTCTAATTCCTTCATGTGTTAGGGTAATGGGTGATGGTTTATTTCATTCTCTTTTGCAGGGTTTCAAAGGACAGAGAGGAGACACAGGTCCCCTGGGTCCGCGGGTAAGCAACATGAACTGCATGCATCATGGTCCTTTGGAAGAAGACTGTGTGAATTGAAGCTGACCTTTCCAGGGCTATAGGTGAAAATTATGACAGGTCTGTGTTTAGTGTGTCTGTTTTCAAACACAACTCCATGGCCTAAAGTCACAGCAGCTGTTTTCATTCCCTCTGCTGAAGTTTTGCTCCCAGGTAAGGTGAGGCAGCTGGTAGATCTGAGTCCTCTGATGACAGTCCTTTCTGATTGTCCTTTGTGAGCAATATTCACAGGATGTCTCCATACTATATCCTACTCGTGTAAATGCTGACATACAAGTTTAGGAACCCTACTGCATCCATTGGATGAGTATCAGCTCTCTTCTAGAAGTGCCTAAGATGTGCAGAGTGAGATAAGAAACGAGCATACAGAAATGAGAATAGAAATGTTTCTAGCCATTTGGCTTAGTTGCCTGCGCCTCAAGAAGCCCAAAACTCAAGTCCTGCATAAGAACTTGGTCTCTCAGTTCTGAGCAATGCAGTACAGAATGCTCCTTAGTGTAGAAAGTGGAAAACAAAACTGAATCTCTTTCTGCTTCAGTAATTCTGATTTTCCATGGGGAAAGAAAATGCTTTGCTTAGAGGAGTTTAGCTGAGCAATCCGCTGCTAGAGCTCCTCATCTCTTCTTCCTTATAATAGTTTCTATACCATGAATAGATTGGTGGTTTTCAGTCACTGCACTAGCAGTAACAAATCTGCTGGGAGCAGTGCCTTGTGCATCACTTTCAGAAGACGCTTCCAAGTTATTTTTGTAATTGGTGTGGCATGTATGATGTACAAGGCTCCTAATGGCTTTAAAAAGTTATCACTGAGCTCAGTCCAATGTTGCAGAAACCCCATACCACTTGCAGTGGTGTTGCTGGCCTGTCATTGACCTTGAGCTGATATCCCTTTCTTTTTTGCTGAATTGCAGGGGGAACCAGGTGCGACAGGTCCTGCTGGGCGTGAGGGACCACCAGGGAA
The DNA here is from genome assembly GCF_011077185.1 of Oxyura jamaicensis. Classification (NCBI taxonomy): domain Eukaryota; kingdom Metazoa; phylum Chordata; class Aves; order Anseriformes; family Anatidae; genus Oxyura; species Oxyura jamaicensis. The sequence goes on along the minus strand of NC_048894.1, from coordinate 153,433,915 downwards.
GGATGTAAGTGTACTATTTTGAGAACCCATTCATCTTCTTCCTGACAAATGAAAAATTTCATTCACAGTGACCCCTCCCTAAAAACAACCGCAGAAACTGCAATAAAGGGTGAATTACCGCAGCATTGCACAGGAAACGATTTGTGCAAAGCTCATTAAGGTAACGAGGAATTTGAGAGCCTTTATCACCACTTGGCTGCCGACACTTAAATGTTAGGTATACCTCTGGAAAAGCAGAGAGATCTGTATCATTTAAATCCCAGAATGTAGTGTATAGCCGTGGACCTGCTTTTTGCCACTCCTCTCCGAGCCGTGCTTCGTTCTGCAGGTCCCACAGGGCCAGGTTCCGTCCCGCTTCCCCTGCAAAAGCCGTACTTACTTCACACATAGCTTAACCAAAATCTATGTAATACTCGTGGAATGAGACGCTGCTGCTCAGAGAAAAGAGAGACGGTACGAACAGATCCTCTGACATTATTAACGTCAAATGCAGTCACATAACAAAGTCTCTGGAGAGCATAACTGAAGCAGGATCCTGCAGCAGCTGCTGAGCAATGTACCAGGTGGCTGATACGCCATTGCCATGGGATCTGGGGAAGTGGTTTCTCATTTGCACCCCCCTAGTATCACTGGAAGACTGTTGTGCTGTAAATGGTACCCTACAAAGTAAAATGGAAGGTAGACTTGGGGGAAAGCCTCGGAGAATACAGAAGCAGGTCTTAAGCCTTACTCAGGAGAGAACAAAGTAGTCCCATCCCTGAGGAATCCAGCTTTAAAATCAGCTGATACTAATGGGTTCTGCTTGTAATCAGACTGCATTTGGTGATAAATGTTTAATTTTTTAACTACCGGGAAGGAGGTAGTAAAGCTTTTCCTTAATGCTGTTTTTCCCTAATACACAAACAGTGTAGTTTAATAGGAACATTTTAAAATTATGGGTTGCTTGCCTCCCTGTCAGGTCGTTCCCATTCACTAGAATACTCTTCTTCATTTCAGGGTGATACTGGTCCCATAGGACCACAGGGTCCTCGAGGACTCAGAGGGCAGCCGGTGAGTTTTCTCTCCTGACAAGCAGTTTCTGGAGATACTCTGTGTTTACTGGGGATGTTCTGTATCCCAAAACTCTGGTTTGGAAGAATGCTATGCAAGATCCGGGTGATGTTTGATAAAACACTACCTTTTTTAGGAAAAAACAAACAAACAAACAAACAAAAAAAAACAGAAGTATATTGCTGGAAACCAATGAGGACTAATAGGAGCGCAAAGTACTGTTGGTTTCTGACTTGGTTGGGAAGTTTAATGATTTCTGCCAGGACTGCAGTGTCAGACGTGCTCATATTCCAGACCTCCCTCTGACATATCACTTACCTCTTACAGAGCCTCAGAATATGGTTTTCAAAGGTAGACACTAACTGCAGGTGCCCAGTTTGAGATATTTGGGGTCCATGTGACACCATTCATTTTCGTCATGCTCATTTCCAACAAAAAAAAAAAACACATAATTTTAAGAAAAAGATTTGTGTAATTGAACATGTAGAGTTTTCTTACATCTTCAGTGGAGAAATGGCAATTTAGTTGACATTTCAGAAAGTGTCATTTGGGATGTCTGAGAAATTACTTTTATTAATTTAACAGGCTCTTCAATTCTCTTTTAAAACCCAGAGCTTTCCAAATCTGGATTCAGGTCTCAGTCACTGAATCTGGGCATATCTTCGTTATTTTGCAATAAGCGTTATTTCTTTTCCTTTTGGGAAGACATGCTAGTGAAACAAATTCTGCAACATGTTCCATATCTGGGCAAAATGCTGATTCAGCCAGCAATGCTAGGAGCTGGAATGGCAGGTCCCTTGAAGCTAGGAGGGTAGGGGGTTAGATTAGACTGAAGGAACATATGGAGAGCTCCTCTGTCTACTTTGTAATTTATCTCATTATTCCTGAACTGCTGGCATCAGTCATTAATGTCATGCCCCTTCACAACAGTAGCAATGAATAAAAAGGTGTGAGGAGAAGGAAATTACCACCCCAACCCATGCTCTTCTTTGGAAAAAAGCTACCAGGGTTGTTATATGTTGGAGGGCAGAGTATCAGTTTCTCTTTTTCTTCTTCTCTGCTTTGTTTCTTCTTTAGTAGAAAGCACAAGGTATGATTCTGAATATTGCCAGTAAAAAGGCTGGTCTTTATGGTCAGCTCCAATGCAATGACTTTTTGTCCTGTGACGGGGTTGGCCATGCAGTCAGGCATGCAGAAGTTCTGGGGTCAACTGAAAATAGGAAATCCTTACTCTGTAATCTCCCAGGAGAGGAGGTCGGACAACGTTAAAGAAATCCCTGCTGGTATAGCAGCAGGTGGATGTTTTTAGTGATTGCGGTATATGTTACTCCACTAAACTTTTTCCTTTTCATCTAGGGCAAGAATGGATTGCCCGGATCTGCAGGAGAACCTGGCCCAGCAGGTAACCCAGTAAGTATAACAACGGTAAAGTCATGCAGCAAGCAGTTACATCAAGGAGAGGTGACGGATGAAGTATAGATGGAATGGTTTATGTATAGCAGCTTATAATACCTCAAGTTGCCCTGTCTGAAGGTAGAGAGGCCAGTGACCTGAAAATCACTGTCTGGCCACAACTTCAGAAGGGTTTTGGCTATATTCCTGGAATTGAGCTGCAAGCTGGGTCATCTTTTTATTTTTTTATTTTTATTTTAATTTTAATCAGCAAAGTTAAGTATTCACAGAAAAAAGGAAATGATCGATTACCTGGTACGGAGAAAAGATTGGCACACCTCGTCTTTACCAGTTGATTTAATTTTGCCAAGCAGAGACTGGGTAGCCAGCAGAGAGTTGTCACGAGGAAGGAGACAGCCTCGGGGAGTTGGCAGGCTGCCATCCAGGATCAGCAGCAGCAGCAGAGAAATTCTCCCCAGGCGCCTGGGGAAAGAGCAGGCAGTGGGCAGTAAACCAAGATCAGGGAGCAGAATGAATCCCCCGGGGGCATCCTGTATAGAAGAACAACGTGGTAATGAAGGGCTGTGAGGAGGACAGAAAGCAGTTGTTGTTTTTTCTCTGTTCTTCTGCTGCAAATTGTTCAGAATTCAGCAAACCCATGCAAATGAACCTTTGTGTCCACCAGCACGTATTGCAGTGCAGGAGTTTTCCTTCTCTTTGCCCACCTAGACATTACAGCTCATTGGGATGGTAAATTCAGACAGAAACAAAAGGCATAGAAATCTGAAATAATAATAATAATAATAATTGTAGTGGGACTTCACTCACCTTTGTGGCACTCAGCCCTTACAATACCATAAAGCAACCACAGCCTTGCCACTAACTCACGTCCTGAGCACATTTTGTTTTGTTGCTGCGATGTCTTCTCCCATGAGGCTGCAGAGAAGCAAACACTTTTGTGCATGGGGAGAAGATAACACACTGGTGGGGTTCAGGCGGTGCAGTCTGCCAGCCTTTCCACAGACAAAAGTCTTCTGCTTTTTTTTTTTTTTTTTTTTTTTTTTTTGTCCTTGCCACAGTCTCTTTTTGCCTTGCTGGGACCATTGCCATTGCCTCTTACCCCATGGATCCTTGCTCTTGCCCTTTCAACCTCCATTTCCTCTTATCGTGCCAACCTCTCTTCCCAATTCTTATTGCTTTTTGGCTTTCTCAGTTGCTCTCCGTGTGTTTTACAAGGTTGCTGTGGTTCTGGAATGCTCTGTGAGTGCCAAACGGGGGTTAGCTTTTAATCATCATCATGTTATCACATTACCTACCTAGACAATCAGCTGGTGACCCAGGGTCTCACCAGGCAGCCTCCTGCACAAACACAGAACTAAAGCAGCCTCTGCTCCAGAGGATTTACGGTCCAAAAATAACATATGAGATTGAAAAAGGATAAAGTCAGATGGATGAGAAAGGGGAAACGACAGTGTTGGTCAGCAGAACAGACAGTCATCTCATCAGTATCTTTGTCATGAAAATGAATTCTCTCTCCTTCACAAAGGTAATTATGAGAAGTGTTTCCTTGTGCTGTACACTACTCCATTTATTTCCAGCCTTGTCTGGAAACTCACCCATTTCCTTTGCAATGTGGTGTGACAAGCCAATATTTCTGTTTGAGGAAAAGGAGGAGAGAGAAAGATGATTGTGACAATAAGAGTTTCTTTTCCACCTTATGAGGTACTTCACCATTGCTGATTTATATCACAAGGACATTGGGCAACACCTGCCAGGAGCCTTCTCCTTTTGCATCTGCTGTTTGACAGTGCCCATACTGCTCCACCGTGTCTGTGCCTGTATGTGACATTGAGGCCTAACCCCTGAAACCTCCAGCCTTTTCTCTTTTGTGCAACATTAGCAATGCTTCAAATCGCTGCATACTCAACAGACACGTGCTTTGTTCCTGTTTTATTTGTTGGCACTCACTTGACACAAAAGGAGCTTAAGATAAAGGAAGATTTCATTCTAAGAAGACAAAGGGTTATGTTCTGAATTAGAAGGTGGCAAAGAAAGTTCTGAAAAGAAATGGTTAAAAAAAAGAATAATAATTTAAAAAAAAGTGTATGTGAAATGGTTCTGTTTCCTAAACTGACATTTAAGCTGCCCTGATATGTAAGAAAAAGGGACACTTTGGCAGATCATCACAAGAAGTAAGTAAAAGGCGGACTTTTTTTTAAATTGAACCTGAAAATAAGAGCAAAGGAGAAGCTTAGTAGCTGTTGTCTGTTAATTGTATTCCCAAATATGAGCTATATGACCATCTGCACTGCTTCCCTGTTGTTGTGCATCATGGCATTTCATCGGCTGCAACGACAACTTAGAAACCATGCAGCACTAGAAGTAGCTGCTGAACGTACCTCCTGTCACTTCCATAATTGTCACTTTCTTTTCATCCTTTCACAGGGACCCCACACAGCTTATTAATAATGCAGACCTGGTATCTGCAATCTGCTCTCCTAAATGACTTTGTTCTTCCTTTCCTTGTCAGTTTTAGGAGCCCTGCTGCTACAGTGAAATTTGCTTATTCCAATGTATCTGTAAATGCATGCTCTGGAAAAGAGATGGTGGAGAAAGGGCTGCTAGTGTTTCTCTCGTTTCTGTCCAAAGGGTCCTAAAGGAAATAAAGGAGAGAATGGCAGCCCAGGACTCCCTGGCTTCATAGGACCCCGAGGACCACCTGTAAGTATGTCTGGGATGGATTAAAGCCAGTAATTACCTGCTTTTAGATGTTGGGCTGATGAAGGTGGGACATAGTTATCTTTAATTAGGTAGAAAACATAGGCAGGAGATCTCACAGAACCAGAAGCCATATGCTCTACTTCCAAAAGAAACTGGTCTGCAAAGACTGGTGTTATTTTTATGGGCAAATGATGGAAATCTCATTTAATGAATTGGTATTTGACAGTCAGCCCTGATAATGTGTGCATTAATTGGGCTGGTTCAACAGTCTTCCTGATATGCATTTGGGTTATTTAAGTTACCCAGACTAGTTTCTGCATGAACTCCAGAAGTGTTAAATCCAGAAAATTTAAGTGCAGATAGTAATACTGCCATTCTTGATATTTGCTGCTCGCAGGAAAATTCCTTTGTTACCTGCAACAGAGGCAAACTGCAATTAAAACATTTAGATATCTCCCAGATAGATCTAAAATAATATTCACATGAAAATATTACAGCTTTGAAATCCAGTGTCTTTAGCCCTTCCAAGGCAAGCAAAATAAGTTACTACATTCCATTAGAAGGGTAGAAAAGGTGAATGTTAGGTAAATATTTTCATTTCTAACTCTAGTGTGACAAAATGAGATTTTAATCGTTTTTATGTGAATCTAGGTTTTCTTCCTTTTTATTTTTTAATGACTGGAAAGGGAGTTTTGTGATGAAAAGAGGAGAAAAATATTTCTCTGGAAATTTCATTTAAGGCAGCAAACACAGTGGCCATTTAAAGCAGAAGTGGCCCTAAGGAATACTCAAGTGGGTCTGATGCTGCCTGATTTGGAACTGATGTGATCACACATCTGTGATTAGTTACTTTGCTCATGCATACATAGACATATGCTAGCAGAGTGGAAGTTACTCTGCATATTTCCAGGTTATGGAAAAATGCCATCTGCATACACACATTAGAGATATGATCATGTGTGTGAATTGTAAATGGATTGTAAAGATGAATCCATCACTCATGATATGGCAATGTGGGCAGAATTTTAGCAACCTGTAGTTTAATGTTTGCTTTGTTTCCATCAGTGCGCTCCAGGACTGCAGTGAATTTATTTATTTATTTTTTTTTTTTTTGCTGAAATGCAAAGATTGTACTGCTTTATTATCACATTCTAAATGCAGAGTATAGAAAAAAAATCCTGATGGGGTGCTTATTTAAATTGAGTTTATTTGATACAGTTCTAAAATACGGGCAAGCTTTCAAGCTGGAAGTTGCTTTATAACTGACTTTCTATCCATTATCTCAGCTGCTGTGTTACAAGATGATACCTCTCCTTACCAAATATGCATCCCTTACATCTTTAGATAGTTACGCCTGTAACATTGGCAGTTCTTAAGCTAAACCAGCGCAAGTAAAGGTTAGAAAGCTTTGCTAAACATCTGTAAGAAAAAGAAATATAACTTACTGAAAGCAGAAATGCATTTTCAGTAAAATATCTGCCCGGATCTCAGCTGGTTCTATAGATGTGATTTCCTTTTATTTACAAACAGTTACATGGTATATAGCTTTACTAAAAATCCTTTCTCAGTGGGATGCATCTTTCCAGGAATGACCTATAGCAGTAGGCTGACAATGAATAGTCCAAACCCACTACTGTGTGGTAGAAAACTTGTGCTTCAGACAGAAAGTGAGACTCATGGTTAATAGGTAGGGTTGGTCTTCCAAGTCCTTGCAGTATGGTCATAAATCCTCTCTTTCTACTTCTCAGGGAGATCCAGGGGAAAAAGGCCCTCCAGGAAAAGAGGTAAGTTAAACTCCTGGTTGGTTCAGTGCTAGTGTCTCAGGAAAAAAACATCAAGAATGCTACCTGATTTGCAACAAACTGATTTTTTCTTGATTTGTTGATATTTGAGAGCAAACAGAGAGCTCTCAGGGATCTGTGGGACCAACAGGGAAATGTATTTTCCCTAGGTTGCAAGAATCATTGTGAATGCATGCTTTTTATTACCTATTGTTATTATGGATAGTTCTTTTATGCTCACCTTTATTTTGTTGCAGGGTGCACCAGGGAAACCAGGTGAAATTGGCTCCAAAGGAGACAGAGTAGGTTGGAGAATATTATTAGTTATTTCATTACATTGAAATAAGAACAGCTATTCTGAGGTAGGGGCCGGGGTGAGGGGTCATTTAAGAGTGAAGTGTGGCCTGTGGAGATCTGCTATGCTCCCCCTTTCCTCCCAGCCCTCTCTTTAATCATTCAGCGTCAGTAATAATTTGTGGATCATTTGTAATGCACCAGATGTTGTATTCAGTAACTTTGCCAGCTCAGCTGTTCGTGTTTTGCTGTGCTTGGAACTTAGAAGTTTGCCTTTTATTTCGTGGTGGTAATGTCAGTTTTTGTGCCTAGGGAGACCCTGGCATCAAAGGAGAAAAGGGTCCTCAAGGAGAAAAAGGCCCTCCAGGTGAACCTGGGATACCTGGTCATAAAGGTCATCCAGGACTGATGGGTCCCCATGGACCACCAGGAGACACGGGGCAGGTTGGACCTCCTGGTCCCCCAGGACAGCCAGGATTTCCAGGACCAAGGGTAAGGCTGCCAGACAAGGGCTTCATATGGTAATTTTACTGCCACAGTACAATCAGAAAAGCTCCTAAGATTACGGTAAGGCTGACAGAAACCCGAGCAAGGATGTCTTACAACAGGGAGTCAGCATTTTTATCTCCTATCTCTTCACACATATAAAGCAGAACTGTAAGATATCATTTGTAAGATTTGTTGTTATCAACTGTAAGATTTGTTGTGGGGGTGTTGGATTGGATTTCAAGAGAGCTGAGCAATTCAGACCTGTAGCCAGAGACAGTCCCTGACTCCTTATATCTCTAAAGGCCTAAATCAGGTCATGAGGCTACGTCCATGGGTACCTGGAGTCTGAAAAACTTCTTCCTATACGGGTGTTAATGCATAGCATTTCATATGGAGGTCTTATGCCTTCCTCTGCTACTGGTTGTTATGAGAGACAAAACACTAAGCCACGGAAAGGTCACTGCTCTATTCCTGGAAATCCTGTAGTCAGCTCATCAGAATTCATGAAATCCCATTTTCATTTAATATTCTTTTTTTATTATTATTATTTTCTTTCTAACGGGAAACAATCTAGCTATTGAGAGTGCCTGAGGGTAATGTATGTAGAAGAATGGAAACAACTACTGACACTAATGAAGCTGCTGTGCCCATCCTGAGGACGAATTTGAGACTACCTCAGGGGGAATAAACACTAATCTGTAATGTAAAGGCTGGGTAAATTTTAGACAAAGCATTTTTTTCATGTCTCAACAGCACAGAGAGATTTGATCTTATCCAGTGATGATTATGGAGACTTAATGCAACTAATAGGGTTAAAACTTCAAAAGATAATATGTAAGCCTTCTAATTATGTTCCACAGTCATGTTTACTTATTGGGATATTCACTAAGAGCCATCACAAGTAGTTAGTAGTAATGACAATTTTTTTTCTTCGTCACCAACAAACACATCTTTTTCTCATGCAAAATTTACGTAGTGAAGGAGGCAGCAAATGGACCAGCTCCATGATTATCAGCATTTTTTTCAATTAAAATTGAAATGTCTGTTAACTATTTAATAAAATCCACATTTCTTAATAAGGAATAATTTCTGGTTCAGAAGACCTCATTAAGTTTTTATAAACAGAGGGCACAGTCTGCGTCCTTATATGTTAAAAGGATAAGTCTGAGGGAAAAACAACACTTTGGTGTAAATAGCTCATTCACAGAAGAGTGACATTTTTAGGCTGATCAGAAATATTTTCAAAATTGTCACAAATTGAAAGAATAATTTTAACCAAAATATGAAAATGTATTTCAAGTGAAACATATCAATTTACAAATTATAAAGGAAAATATTTGATCTTTTGTGTTCAGAATGGTTTATTTCTGAAAATACAGCTAAAATTATTCTTCTGAGTTTATGAAATGTGCAAATAGAAGCATCTAGTTACCCTAAAACCATTTTTTATAGTCTTGGAAAGCCTTAGTCAAGAATATTCTCCTTCCAGTCTACCAAAAATGCTTTCATCAGTTTTCCAGTTGGACACCCAGCGTTGTTGTTTACACAGCTTTGAGTTTTAATGGGTATTACAGCTGTTTAACAGCATTGTTTCACAAAGGAGCTGAGAGAGGGGATAAAGGATGCTGTCCCTTGGAGGATGTGCAAGGAACCGAGTCCAGGCAGCCCCATCTCTCTGTCTCCCTTCGATGACCTGTAATCAGGCAATACCTTGTGCATGCTTGGAAGAATGGGTATCGTGTGTGTAAATTGGCTTCTGTTCCACTGAGATAACGCCTGTCAGCAGGCGATGCATCCAGTATCAGTGCGTATACCAAGTCCAGATCCTCTCCTTTACTATTCTGGAGGCACACGTACTTCTCTCTGCAAGGAAACGTGCAGAGCTCAGGAAGCAGGTAGGCTGTCCACTATGGCCTAGTGGAGCAGAGGAAGTCTCCTGATTCAATTTCTATTACTTCTCCTGTTAGCGTATAGGAGGAGGATTTTATCTAGGAAGGAGATGAGGAAAGTGAGCAGCTGTGCCCTCTGACCAGGCTCCCTACTTACACCTTGACAGCCAAGTGGGGACTGTGGATGTTCTGAGTCCCTTTATGTTCTTCTTCCAGGCAGTCCCTGCAGCCCCGTGTATGCATTGGGTGAAGAAATTCAACCCTCTAGGCCCTTCATTGAAAATTTCATTTACACATCCCCTGGCTGTGATTAGTATGTCTTATTATTACTGTGATTATTACTCCCTAGGGGGAACCTCCATCTCTAGAGACTTTGAGAAGACTGATCCAAGAGGAATTAGCTAAGCAGCTAGATGGTAAGTAATCAGCTCTGAGAAGCCAACAGATAGATCTGAGTGTATGAAAGATACTTTCCATAGCTGTGGTGGTATAACTCGCCTCTGAACCTCTCCTGCTTGTGGAAGGCGATGTTGCAACAAGTCTGCCTGGAAGGCGGATATGTGTAAAATGAAATGTGCTGGGCAAGCTTTACCACTCCCCAGGCTTGATGTTCCCAGCAGCAGTGCAGTGGCTTTCTCCCCTCTTCAGCCCAAGGACATTGCCTGTGCTGATCACATCATGGCTTTTGCTCCCAACACAGCTTTGTTGTAGAATAATTCCTGCAGGTGCCTGGGCTCAGATGGTAGGAAAAAAGAAGATATAAATTAAAACAAATTCACTTGGGGCCTTGGAAGAGAAAGTAAACAGAGTAGAAGCCCACAGAGGGACTACGGGCCCTGGTAAACTTGTTTTGAGGTTCCAGCTGGAGGAGAAATGCTCCTGATTGCTGGCTGTAACACTCAATACCCCCAAGTTTGAGAAGAGGGTGTTAGGGGAATGTAGGCTGCCGTTGCTCTCAAAATATATGAATTACAGACCACTATTGACAGTGAACTGCAGAGCTGTAGCACTTCTCCTCACACAGCTCTTGGAACAGCTGAAACATATCCATGGGAATTTTCCTCCACTCCAGAGATCATGATGAAATGAGGTGATTTATTTGAAGGAGTTTATTTACATGCTCTCAGACTTCGATTTCCACCGCAGTCTAAAAGCAGTCAAGATTTTGCGTCATTGAAGTCAACATAGAAAACCCTTTTCCCTTCATTCTGTAGGATGTTTTTGTGATGCTAAGTATGTCTTAAGAGCCCTCAAGGCTGCTTAGGCTTTGAATCTGGAAGCCACAAGCAATGTGCCTGCATGGAAATCAGAGAACATGCTGACACAGGGAGCTGCCTTAGTCACAGTTTCTGACTTCAGAGGCAGAGATGGGTACATTGGCTTTCACTCCACATGTATAACAGCCCAGAACAGGAAAAGAAAGCTTTACCCCTACAGAGCAGCCATGTAGCATCTCACTGGGTAGCAGAAGCAATGGAAACAAGCTCTTTTTTCAGATCAGCAATTATTACAGTTTTACAGAAGTCCACCAACTGTACAATTAAAAGAAAGGATATTTCAGATCCCTGGTGGATGAGAAACAGAGAAGTGTTTAGGATTCAGCATGATATTGAGGAGGGGTTTGAAGTTATGGAGAAAATAAGGCTCAAATCATCTAGAAAGGTTCAGTGAGGCACTGACATCGCTAACAGGGAAGGATTATGTGGGGATGACAAATGGATGGCCCTAAAAATTTGATCTGTGACAACACATGGACTTTACTGGACCACTGTTTCTGGCTCTCCATCTCTTGGAGCACTGACCATCTGCTCTAACAAACCCCTTCATTCCTCTCTCTTCACAGCAAAGTTGGCCTACCTCTTGGCTCAGATACAGCCTGCACAGGTAAAAGCATCCCATGGCAGACCAGGACCTCCTGGTCCCCCTGGAAAAGAAGGACTACCAGGAAGAACTGGCCCCCCAGGAGAACCTGGACGGCCTGGACAGACTGGGTCTGAAGGGCTACCTGGCCCTGCTGGGCCCAAAGGTGAGCAAACCTTGATACATTTGGGAAATCCAATAAAGGGACGTGTCCAACATGTGTTCTTCAGTGTAGGCACTGGGTAGCAGGAGTATGCTGAGGTACTGAGTGACAAGCAGTCCTGGTGAGGAGCTAGAAAATTATAGGACATCAATAGGACAAGTAATGGTTTTAGACAGGACAAGGAGTAATGTTTTAAAATTAAAAAAAGGTAGATTTAGATTTCTTATAGGAAGAAATTCTTTACTGAGAGGGTGGTGAGGCATTGGCACAGGCTGCCCGGAGAAGCTGTGGATGCCCCATCCCTGGAGGTGCTCAAGGCCAGGCTGGATGGGGCTTTGAGCAACCTGGTCTGGTGGGAGGTGTCCCTGCCCAGGGCAGGGGGGCTGAAATAATTGGTCTTTAAGATCCCTTCCAGCCCAAGCAATTCTATGATTCTCTGAAATTAAGCAAACAAACAAACAAAAAAAAAAAAAAAAAAAAAGAAAAAGCTTTTGTGTATTTTAAAGGAAAAATTCATGTTTCAAATTGATTAAGCTTTTTACCTTTTTTTCCCTAAAAATCATAATTTCTTTTCTTTTTTTTTTCAATACAATCATCCCATACCTTGCCAGATATTTGGTATATATCGGTAATATCCGATTTTCTAGTGTCTGAGTTTGTATCATAGTCTTACTTTGTGTTGGGCAGACTTACTGAGTTGTTGCAGTGATACAAGCAGTACGATGGACTTGGTTAATAACTTTGGTATTCACCTGTCCTGTTAGTGGCCTCTAAGTGGCACTTAAATGCCATGTTAAAAGAAGCCTCAGTCTTTTAAAGCAGATTTTGTGAATGTGGCCAGTAATTGCAGAGTGTGTGTTCTACCTCTGACTGGAATTGGAGTGGGTCAGGTCTTCATTCCCACTTATGCCCCATCTTAGAGGAGTGACCATAATTAAGAACTGCTTTTTAGCAAATATGTTGGCATTGGTGTGGATGCAAGACCTGTGGTAGTATTCTTTAGATCTGCAGGTAATGCTTATAAATTTATTGTTTTTTCCCCTCTCTACAGGAGAAAGAGGAGCAAAGGGTGAGAAAGGAGATACTGGCATTGGCCAACGAGGTGAAATAGGTCCTCCAGGAATTCCAGGTACGTTTATTCAGAAAGCCCTACAAAACATATCACTCAGAACTGTCACAAAGACAAAGGCTCTTCTACATTAGATAAACAATCAAGATAACAGAAATAACAGCATACACAGTTTCTGTAGCCAGTGGCCCAAAGGGAAGAAATATAACACTAGCATCACATCTGGCTACCTTTGTTTCCTCACTGTGAGTGACAAGAACAATGACCCATCTCAGTAACAGCTAGGTTAATTGAACTGTGGGTCAAGTCCAAAGTGAGGTTTTAAATGTTAGGTACACATTGAAGTGCCATATCTGCACTAGCCAGAATCTTCTTGGGACCAAGAGGAACCAAGAGATCCAGGTAGTTTAAATGATTGTATCAAACACCTGTGTCTCAGGCATCCAGCCCGTGATTCAAAGCAGCAAATATATTTTGTTTCTAGTTAATAATTAGGAGCCATTGATCAGTTTTGCCTTCACCCTGCTTTGTTGGGAGAAGAAACTATGGGAAAAGTTCATAACTCCACAGGCTGCACTTGAGCATACTGGTCCTGCTTTGCCTTAAAGTAACAATGGACCCACCATATTTCATACAAATGAAATACCTCCCACAGTTAATTCTTGCCTCAAGTTTTCCCATCCTCAGCACCTCTCTATGAGGACTGTGTGTCAGTTGTCAGCCTGTGTAGCTGCATAACTTCAACAACCCACGTTGTTGAAGCATAACAATGTGGAAACTCTACTATGTGGAAAGTCTACAACGTGGAAACTCTACATATGTGAAAGCATAGTAGAGTTGTGCATACTGGGTGGAAATCTTGCATTCAGACGATCCATGTTTGCCATATCCTTGTAGATACGTGCCAGCCAGACCTAAATCTGAGGAGGCTGATGCCTGCATCCTGTGTGGCAGCACCTCTGTCTCCTGTGATGCTGAGTAAGATACTCTAGGGGTGCCGCTCACCAAGGGCATTTTGTTTTTATTTTAGGCCTCCCAGGGGAGCCTGGCTATGCCAAAGATGGGATGCCAGGACCACCTGGCCCTCAAGGTGAAGCTGGGGTGCCTGGTCTCATGGGCCCACAGGGACCTCCAGGAGCCAATGGACAGTGTGACCCCACTCAGTGCGCTTACTATGCAAGCCTGGCTGCCAGGCCCGCCAACGTCAAAGGGCCCTAGCATGCAGGGAGCATCTCCAGACTTGTTTTTAAAACTTGAATTCATCAAGCCTGCCAAGAGCTCTCAGATGTCTTCGACTGTGTTTCTTTCATGGGAGGCCTTCTAAAGCCAACAAATGCTGCCGGTCGGTCAGATTATTTTTATTAATTATTATTATTATTATTATTATCTTTGATGTGATATGTGAATTTGTTCTTGTTTTCTCTAACACCAGGGCATATTAAAACATTAAAAATAAGTGTTTTTTTTTTGTTTGTTTGTTTGTTTTGAAGAACATACAACATCAAGGCATTTTGTACCTGTTTATGCAAAACCATTCAGATACCACATTTTTTTTCTTTTATGATGTTAATTGTTTCCGAAGCTTTACCCCTCACCCTTGAAACTGAGATAAAATCCTTCACTGTGCAGCCCAGGGCATTAAATGTGAGACTCAGGCTGACTGCAGGATTGTTGGTGCTAGCTGCCATCCACATGGAGAGGAGGAGGGCAAGGTCATGCCAAAGCTGGGTAAGATGTCTCCAATACACTCAGCTCACAATGGACAGTTATGGACAGGCAATTTGTTCCCTGGAAGATCCCTGTTACGTTTAGTGTTCTTCTGCCCATAAATGAATCTGAACCCTATAGAAGCCACTTTTTATGGCACCATGTGGGATGAAGAAACCAAAAAAAATGATTTAAAGCTTCTCACTGCTCCTTGTACAAGCATTTCAGTAATCAGAGGGTATGTATATATTAGATGGAGCTTATCTTCCTTCTGCCAGGGAGATGCCTCTGCAAAAAGCTGTAATGCGGTCCTCCATCAGCTCAGGGCAGCCAAATCTGCTTTTCATTGTCAGTGCACACATAATTCCCTACCACTGCGTCACCCAAGAAATCTGCCAGTGAAGCACAGAACATCTTCTGATGTTAAAAATCTCAGGAAGCCAAGCACGACCCAACTTCACAGCTTTGAATGATCCACCATGACAATAAGTTGGCAGAGTTGTGTTTTAGAAGGCAGGTGAGAGATTACAGGCTGGTCTAGGAGAGTGTTGATCTCTGATGGAAAGGCTGGATCAAATTGGTATTCAGAAACCCAGAAGAAATTGTGTTTGAGAGTGAAAGCCAAAACTCCAACATGGGTCCTTTTCCCCTACCAGCTCATTGTTAAAATCATAAATAGACAATTATGAGGGAAAGGAGTCTGAGAAGACC
This sequence comes from Oxyura jamaicensis, assembly GCF_011077185.1. Taxonomy (NCBI): domain Eukaryota; kingdom Metazoa; phylum Chordata; class Aves; order Anseriformes; family Anatidae; genus Oxyura; species Oxyura jamaicensis. Next base: position 153,418,789 of record NC_048894.1, on the reverse strand, counting down.
TTTATAATTGGTCACTTTTGGTCTAACCCTCTGAGACTTGCCCATACACAAAGGTGTGGATCTGAATGATGATCAGAACTCGGAGATATGTGCCTGCAAAGGAGCTGCATTTCCAAAACTTCTGCACAAAGCAGTTTGTACTGAGGGATCAGAGTAATGAACCTGATACAGGCACCAAGTGCTGAATCTGTTTGGAAATCTCATCAGGTCTTTTGCAGACAGAAATGAGCCCCCCTGCCCTGCTGGCATGTTCACCACATGGCACAGTGCCTCCAAGCTGGCTAAGCCAACCAGAAACCACAGCTGTCTATAACCCTCCCAAAATCAGACATTGTGGCTAAAGCCCAGAGCTAGCTATTTGCCAGACTTGGAGTCTTTTTCTTACCCAGCAGCAGATAAAATTTGCCTCTGCTTTACTGAAAAATGAAATTAAATAGCATGTTCACTGCCAGGGTTAAACAAAGTCTTTTCCTTGTAGATCTCAGTGGTGATATTTTTGCTATTTCCTATGCAAATAATCTCTTTGATTTGATTTTACTGCATTTCTCGCTATGGAAAGACCAATCCAAGTGAAAATATCATGAAGTGAAAAGCTCGCTGCTTTTTAGTAACTCTCAATAGTATATGTTGCTGTACTGCATCTTAGGCCAGCTTACTATATTTCAGTATTAGGCAAGCATTTTGATCACATCGTGCTATTTAGCATCATTTTTCCTAGTCCAGTTTTCACCTCTCCAGTGGGGATGTAGAGCAGGCTTCCTACTCGAGAGATACCTCCCAGTATAGCATGAGCCATCATTTTGAATAAAGATGACAATGAACAGGTTTTGTGGAGGTCAAGCACGTTAACTGTGCCATATTAATGTGACATTTAGCTCCTGTCCTGATGGTAATTTGTCAGGCTCTGTATCGTATGTTTGTATGTGCCCTGCATGACACAGACTTCCGTACATTCAAGTATACCATGTGAAGGATAAATACATTATAAATACATAATGATATTCTGTTAAACAAATTTCAGGGTCTTTCACCCCTCCAAGATTGTATAATTAGATAAAGGAGGTCTTGGTATTTTGTTTCTTTGTGTTTGTTTGTTTTTAATGTTTTGTTTGGGTTTTGTTTTGTTTTGCTTCTTTTGGGGTGTTTTTTTTTTCAGATAACCTTTTTCATCTGTAAGTCTTTTAGAGGCATTGCCAGGAGTCTGTGTTAGCAAAAGTGAGGCACACCTGCACCTTCAATAGCAATTAGAAGAACGGCATGGGCTAGTCACAGACTAGAGCTCTGCAATTTCTCCACCCTGAAAAAGGAACCCAGCCCAACTCCCTTTGCTCTGTCATATTCCCTACTTTCTGGTTGTCTGTTCAGTCCATTCCCAGAACCAGCCCTGCTTTTGTGCTCTGAATTTAGGGGATGCCATTTCCCTTCTTTTTCTTAAAGACTTCATTTCCTCTCCAGCCAGTTAAATGGCATTTACCAAGCACAATCTGTTGGTAGTGAGGAACATGAGACATGCTGCAGACCCAGATCAGGATTGATGCTTATAGCCATCCAGGTGCTATGGGCACAGTCATCAAAGGGAGGTTTCTGTAGCTGTTGCTCCTCCAGAAGCAAGGCCTGTCTGACTGTGGTTAAAGTCAACTGAAAAAAAAAAAAAAAAAAAAAAAGAAC
>NC_048894.1:153399970-153417021 GCF_011077185.1 Oxyura jamaicensis | reverse complement strand
CCCCGACCCCGGGGCTGTTTTTATTTTTTTAAAAAAAAACAAAAAAAAAAAAAAAAAAAAAAAAAGAACAAAACAAACAACAACAACAAAAAAAAAACAACCAACAAGCAAAAAAAAACAGACCAGAAGGGAGGATGTATGTGCAGGATACAAACTCAAAGCAGCAAAAGCTGCACTGGTTTTTGCCTCAGTCTGTTCATGGGCATTTGCAGTCTTTGGAAAAGTAGCCTGAGATTTCTTTCCAAATTAGATCTGCCATCTGGGAAGACAGTTAAATTCCCAAGTACAGCCCTGGGCATGGTCAGAAGCTGCCCTCCAAAATGTGCAGATGCCTGTGTGCCTGAGCAGGTGCCTGTGTGTGCAGGGAGGTGACAGGCAGGCATGTTTTGTCTGTCCAACACCGTGCAAGGCAGCTTTGGATGCAGGACGTGGCAGACAGGGAGGAGATGGTGCTTGTGGGTGCTCCCCTAACCACTCTTGAACAAGATGGGGATGTGGCTTTTGCATCTCAATGTTCCTGGCTCTGAAACAAAGCGTTTGGTACACCACAACAGAGTCCACTCCGTGAGTCTGAGACTTAAACCCAAGGATCCACTTTTATTATTGTTGGATTTCTTCTGGCTGGCCCTGTGGTAAGAGAGGACGTGCTGTTAAAACTACATTGTCTGCCTCCCTAATGCATTATCTACATATTACAAAGGTGCTAATGAAACGTGCATATTTTGATGTCACTGGGAGGTGTTTTTTTTTTTTCTGAATTAAATTGTGTAAATTATTGCAATTATAGCAAACAGACCATTATTCCATCACATATTTTGCCTGTCAAATAAATAATTTAAAATTAAAAAAAAAAAAAAAGACTCATCTGGGGAAAATAATTTTGCGTGTTACATTATTTAACAATTTATACTTGCATTCAAAACTGCTTTTAATTAGCTTCTTCTTGGAGCTCTAGCAAGGAATGGACTATTTTCATTCTTCGCTGTCTTTGGAGAGGCTCCTCTCATGACAGCCTTCTGATGCTGCTTTCCTGAGCTGTCCTTTTCACACCTCTTGTTGTTAATATGGCATAATTAAACTGTCTAAGGTCTACATGTTTATTTGGAAATGTGTAATCAAAGCAAGACTACGCTGCCCAGGACAAAAACAAATGTGTGTGTTTTTCCAGAGATGCAATAAAAATGCTGCAGCAGCTAAGCCCAAGGTCTTTATTCTGAGCGCAAAACCAGCTGGGAGATGAACACAGCTCTTAAATTATGGGCAATTAAAAAAAAAAAAAAAAAAAGCGTTTACTGGTGGTATAGTCTTCTAAAGTGGAAACTTTCCAAGCCTTGCCCTGCTTCAGTTTGTGTTTTGACAGCTTCTGGAGCAGGACTCGATGCCTGTGCATGGCTGGGTACTGCAAGGGGTGTCCTAGACCAGCAGTGGGCATCCCTGAGGGAGGCTATGGAGCACCTCAAATGATGTGGGATGCTTATTCTAGGTACCTGAATGCCATGCTCGGTCTTTCACAGTGAGATTCAAAATCAGGCTGTGGCACCTGCATTTTGATGGCTCCAGTGTGAGACGGTGATTTAGCCCATCCTAAAGTAGTCAAATGAAACTCTTTGGGCTGTGTAGCCTGGATTAACGAGGTGTCCATGGAAGAAGAGTGTCTGACAGGTATCTATCCTCCACCTTTCCTGCCTCATATTCCCACTGAGTTGGTGTGGGGATAGTTGTTACAGGTGATGTGGTGTTGGGTGCTATGGGAATGGCAGCGAAGCATCTCAGAGGGAGAGGGACAGACAGAAAAAAAAAAAAAAAAAAATCCTTTAAATATCTGCAAACATCCACTACCACCTATTTCCTTCTCTGAGATTAGATCAGTTCTGCTGAGCATAACGTCTGCTGTTTTGTGGCAGGGTACAAGAACAGAACCAGCAGTGGGGGTAAAATCAGTCTCTGGCTGGGATCTGCAGCCCTACACAGGGGTGAGCATCCAGTAGAGACCATCAGGAGTCCTTGGTGTGGTCCCTGCAGAGCCAGCTCTGCTGGGGGTGTCTTTACATCAGCCACACAATTGCCTCCTACATCCCAAGCCTGGCCCTTTTCATAGAGTCTATCAGAGTCTGGGCTTTCATTTCAACACCTTGTAACTGGTGAGGGAAAAGACTCACCAGTCTTTAGACTCACCAGTCTTTTTAAGAAAAGATTGCTTAGCTTCATCAGTTTGTTTACACCTAGAAGTCACAACCAGATTTTTGTGTTCTGACTTGTGAAATGGGAACAACCGGTTAGAAAAACCTGAAGAGATGATGAACAGGAGACTGTGCTTGTCCGAGTTGCTTTACAAAGCAGATTTGCAGGCTAACTTCTGAATTCCTCATGTACCTTGATTCAACACTTCGCAGTCTTCTCACTGGGGTTTGTCTAAATTAGAAAAGAATATGCTGGGTCTCTGGGGGGGATCGTATGTTGACAATATGGGCTTCTTGTTATTTTACTTTTTGGATCATGAACTGTATGAAGGAAACACAAGGGAACAATTTGACTGAGGGACATTAATCATACACTGACATTCCTGATGAGCCAGCGATCAGCATCAGGAGGAAGGATGTCCTGCAAGATGGAGCAGAAAAGAACCTGGCACCTTGGTAAAGGAAAGCCCAGGGTCAGACCCCCGGAGGGAAGAAGTGCAGTAGGGAGAACAGTGCCCAGAATCAGAAAAAAAAAACTCTCTCTAAGCTTTGGCTCGGCATGAGGTTCTGTCTGAAAGTCTGGGGTTTTGATGTGGAGAGAGAAATCTGTTTAAGCAGAAGGCAGCATGTACAGCAATTCAGATTATTTCACAGGACAGACATAGCTAATATATAAAAAACATTTTTTCCCTGTAGTAATGGGGATGGCTTTTGTTCAAATCTGAAATGACTCTCATTGCAATAAGTTCTTCAGCACTTTTTTGATGGGAGTTGTGTATGAGTCTTATTTTTATGGTTAATTGTAAAGTCTGTCATTTCTAGTCAGCAACTTTCCCGTGCAAGTGAAAAAAATCTCACTTTTTCTTGGCTGCTATATTCATCTCTGATATATTAATATATTTCCAAGTTATTATACACAGTCTTACCTGTGAACAGCTATTAGACTTCCTCTGTTGAATCTTTTTTTTTTTTTTTTTTTTTTTTAAAATGTCCACTCCTTCTTGATGAAGCTGCCATAACCTTCAGACCCCATTGATATTAATGGTGACCCTAAGAAAAGGGTAACCATTCTGTGTCCCCAGGATCTGCTCACACCATTGTTCACCGAGTTGTGATAGTCCCAGCTCAGTAGCTTGCATGGTCCCCATTAGGAAGCCATTGTCATCCTAGAAGTTTATGATGCAAAAGGAGCCTCATAGCACTGATGGATACCAGGCAGGTGGTAGTTTTCTCTTACAGATGCATCAGAATGAAATTCAGAGTTTGATTTCAATAGGGTTTAGGGTATTTGCACTCCATCCAAGTGGAGGGTAACAGTCAGTATGCAACAGCCCTTGAAGTCTGTATCTGAGGGCAAAATCCAATAGAAAACAGGAGAACCTAAAGTGTAAGTTCAGAAATGGTATTGGTATTCACCTGTAATCCCCAAATCCTCTGGTCAGCATCTTCTGCCTAGCAGGGTCCCAGCACTCTCCACCCATCCATGCAACCATGCACTTTCCCAGTGCTGGGAGACAGGTTCCCTGCAAACTCAGCACCATCCAGGGCTGAGGACATTGGATCTGGAGTGGGGAATCGGAGCTCATGCATTCACTGTCCACAAGACCTCACCTGGTAGACCTGTTCACACCACACTTACAACACATTGTCTTCTGTCTTTAATTGCCAGTGGGAGATTGTAGAGACCCTTCTCCTTGAAAAGCATCTGATATGGTCATTCCAAACATTTTTTAGCTGAAAACCTTAAGGATTAGAAGATGAAATAAAAGAGGTAGCTTTCTCAGCCTGAGGCTTCAAACCCACAATTGTCTCCTTCTGGGAAAGTGCCCTGCTCTCTGCATTGCATGCTGTGCTGGGTGACTTCAGCTAAACCTGATATTTTTCATCTCTTACAAAACCATGCAGTAAGGAATAAATTTTTTTTTTTAAATATGCCAGAATAAGTGCAGCACAAGAAAGACCGTATCTCTGTGGTGCAGAGGTTCATGTACTCAGCAGGAGGGAGGAGGACTTCCAGATTTCAAAACTGATGCTTTATTGTGTTTGGTTAAAAGCAAAAAATGTCCTGGAGGGCAGGGCTTGTTCCTCGCTTCCAGCTCCCAAGCCATCATCTATGAGTTTGTCTTCTTGTCCCATTTACCATGTGCTTTATTTACCCTGCCTTGCTGCTTCCATTGCGATTCCTTGGGAGTGATCAACGTGAATGCCTCAGACAAACATCTTAGGTGTGACCACCAGGACAGAGTTACAAACAAAAAAATGCCTTTAACTAAACTGCTGACAAGCACAGGTACAGCACTGCTGTTTCACTTTCTGAGCACCAGCAGACATGTGCCACCAGCTCTCTGTCTGAAAGCACGAGAGGAAATATTTGCAGCCCAGAAACTGTGTTTTGTGTACACTGCAGTGCCGGCAGGTAAACACCTGACCGAGCAAGAAGGGCAAATGTTTGCTCAGCAGGATGTCTCTGAGCAACCCAAACACTCCGCATGTGTGTTGTTATGTGCCTGGCAGAGAGGAAAGCTGACAGAAGGCCTTGATCAACCGAGAACCTCAGCAGTTGCCTGTGGTGCACGCAACAAATTGTCGGTCACCATCCTGGGCTCAGTTCGGCCAGCCACATTTTTGGTGGGAGAATGAACGCAGCCTCTTCCTTCAGATGTGCCCCTACGGGTCCTGACCCACTCTGGAGGTACCTTACAGAGCATGACCCCAAGTACGAAGGGAAGAAGAAACTGAAGATCTCTGGCAGAGAGCTGGCAGCGGTTCCTGAGCAGGTCTTTGGCTTGGACCAGCTGCAGGTCCTGGAGATGAGCCCAGAACGAGAGAGCTGCCTGAGGCACCGCCTGGAGCTGCTCCCCCGAGACATCAGCCGCCTGAAGAACCTCACCCTCCTTTACATGGACTCCAACAACCTGAAGGCCATTCCTGCCGAAATCGGCTCTCTGAGGCACTTGGAGAGGCTCACCCTGAGCAACAACCGCCTGAGCTCCCTGCCCCCTGAAATGGCGGCGCTTCAGAGGCTGCGCAGCCTCCACCTGGCCAACAACGGCCTGGTCGAACTGCCTGCCCCCCTCTGCCAGCTGAGGGGCCTCACCTTTCTGGACGTGAGCGACAACAAAATCCGCACAATCCCCTCCGGCATCCAGCATCTGGAGAAACTGGAAACGTTGTTATTGCTCTTCAACTCCCTGGAGAGCCTGCCCGAGGATATCTGTGTTTTAAGGAACCTGCACACACTTTGGCTGGGAAATAACCATTTACGGGCCCTTCCGGCAAGATTTGGGGAGCTGGTGAACCTGGACTGGGGATACAATTACTGCTCATGCAATTTTGAGGGGAATCCACTGGAAAGTCCTCCCCCTGAAGTCTGCAGCAGAGGCCCTGAGGAGATCAGAGACTACTTCTTGTCGCTTCATAGGGCGCAGAGAGAATAGACAACTGGTGCCAGTCCTCCTCAGGTGACTGAGATGGAATTATTCTGTGCAAATCATCTGCACAAGAGAAATGTGTTTCAGGTGGAAAAGTGGTGAAATCACTCTGTGGAGCTCCAAAGCTTGGTCTCTGCTGTACCGTGATTTCTCTGGCAGTCTGTTTTTTGACACCAGTACTGAGTGATGGTCTATACCTTTCAAAAATTATTTCAGGGACAGCTATAATCTTTTCTAGTTTTTGTAGTTGTATAGATCTATCTCAGGAAATGTAACTATACATTCAATCTGAGAATATGAACAGTATCTAGTCTGAGAGGATAGAGTCAGGTAAGCACCTCGTGGCTGTAAGTGGCAATAATGTTTTAGTAGTTTGCACACTGGGTCGGTGCTTGAGTCTGGACTTCCATTAGGTGCAGTCTGAGATTTGTGGAAGTGTTTATGACTATACAGACTCATGAATTTGGATTTATCTTGAGGTGGCCCAGAATCTCATTACTTTCCATGGCATTTTGCAGTTTTGCATCCAACACAAATGTAGAAGCAGCTCGGGCTTCTGCCTAGCTCTGGATAGAAGCAACCTGTATCCAGGTCCCACAAGGTACCATGCAAGTGATGTATCAAGGCTGGGAAAGTGTTGAGAGATATTAAAAGATATTAAAATATGAGCATGCAAACTTCCTGCAAGGGAACATTTCTGAAAATTCATGTTTATAATCATAAAAGGCTTCATCAGTGTTACATTATGGAAATTTGCTGAGACTCCTTTCTGTTTCATTCTGCTCTCCCTTCCCTCGGTCTCTCATCAGCATTTTCTTTCCACATCTCCTTAGCTTTGCTCTTGTTGAGTGTTTTCTCTGTGGCTGTTGACTCTGACATTATCTTCCTGTTTTCATTATTTCCTCCTCAAAAGCCTCTCACTTCCTTATAAATGCTTTTCTTTGCCCTCTCTCTCCTTTGTTTTCTGTTTCTCATTTGGCCAGTGTACAGAAAGCAGAAGCTTTGTGCCTTTCCTGGAAAGGAGAAGGGCTAAGTCAGGTCTGCTGGGATCTGAACATGTGCTTCCATGGTTCACAGAGAAAGGGAGAGACAGTGTTTGAGGCACTGATATATGGACCATTAAATCTATTGTTCAGTCATTTTCTTCTCCTCCTAGCAAAGATCAGCATGAGGAGAACAGGAGACCTGAGCAGATGATGAAGTTGTATTAGGTAACAAAAAGCAATGCCAGATATTCTTGGCATGAACTGGTTTGTACATTGCTCTGACACACCAGCTTGCTTGTTTGCTTGTTTGCTTGTTTAGGGCATTGCATAATAGCAATATCAGAAGTGGAGCATAAATAATAAAAAATGTTATTCCCCTGTTCTGGAACAAATATGGGACTGAAGTTGTAGTAAGTGTGGTCTTTTTTAGAGGCCCATGTCTGACACACTGAATTAGGTCAGGACAACATCTTTAGCCATATGGTAAGAGGGACAATTCGTCGTGTCCTTTGTCAAACCATTCAGATCCTGGCTCTCTGTTTCTTTTCTGCACTGCACAGAGTTTGGGCTTGAGGATCCATTTCCAATTTTGGCAGCCTTTCCCTTCAGCTTCTTGACCAGTGATTCCCAAATGGCAAGCTGACTTCAGCTTGCTTGGGGAGTTTACAGCATCCTATAGCTTTTGCTTTTGTTTCTGACCCACAAGTTTTTAAACGTTAGAGGGTCCTACAAGTATCATGTTGAAGAGTCAAACTCCTTTCAAGGCCATTCAGAGCTTAGTTCAACTTGTCCCTCTCCAAAATAATTAAACAAATAAGTAAGTAGATAAAACAGTTCTGAAACATGAAGCGTGATTGCATCCATTGTCATTCCTGGGAATAAATGGAGCTAAAAAGGGGGTTAAGGCTTACAAGAAAATGTAACCTTTAATAACCAGTGTCAATACCTTTGTTGTAGTTCTCCATTTTGTAGGGATCTAGAGAAATTCTGTGAAATCAATGCAAGGGAAGGCACTTTGCCCACACCATCATAGTGCTTGTGCAGACTGGTTTGTATTGTTTGGCAAGAAGAAATTCTCTCCCTGTATCACGCTTTGTCCTGGTTGCTTCCAAAATCTCACTTCCCAAAGTAGAACCCCCCACAGTGCATAAGTGTTGTTGTATTCTAGCATCTGTGTTAGTGGCTTAGTTACACAGAGCAATAACTAGATCTTGGTGTTGTCATTAAGAAGGTATTAAAATCTAATCTCAAACTGCTTATCCGGTATTTGTTGTGCTATCTGTATTGTTGCTAAGCACTCTCGTTTGCCTGTGCTCATTAAAACTTCAAGCATTAGTATCAGAGAACAGCAAACTGCTAGGTTATAAGCCCCTGATGAAAAGGCCTAGATGTAGGTCTGGAGCCCCATACTCTGGGGGGACGGTGTTAAAGCTGACATTCAGCACCGATGGGAGTTGTGCATGCATTTCCCTTCATCCCATACTGTACTGCAAACAGGCTGGTGCAGAACAGTGTTGTCCCCTGGAATTGCATAGCACTTCCATTTGAAAACTCTTGCAGCAGAACAGTAATGAAATATAAAAGCAGTGAGTGAAGAAAAAAGCTCCAAGTAGGATTTCAGAAGAATTATATATATAAGGGCAGAGGGCTCTTTAATTTAACATACAAATGGATAACACTTCACAGGCTGGTAGCTCCAGCCAGACAAGTTCAGACTACAGATAAGCTACATATTTTTAATGCTGGAGAGTTCACCTGAGGATATGGCAGATTATCCACCAACCAAAGTCTGTAAAACCCACAGTCTAGCTCACCTGAAGGTGTGATGGTAACACTCCACCTTATTTTATGCAAAATGAAGGTTACAAAGACTTCTTCTGTCTTTGAAAGTATATGGCTAGAATTTATGGCTGCCATAAATCTAAAATAAATAAATCTCATGCCTCAGCATGAACTTCAGCTTCTTAATTTTCAATGGCTAAGAGCAATGCTGGAAAAATTGAAGGTCACCAAGCCAGGAGTGCTGACCAGAGGGCTCTCATGTTTGGTGCTGGAGTCTCTGAGATGGTAAAACAAAATTGAAGAAGCAGTTTCTGTTCTCTTTCCTTTTGGAGTCAGCAGCAGATTTCCAGAAACACAAACAGAAGACTGGTTCTGAATTCCTTTAGAGGGGAGTTTAGCACCCTCTGGTTTTCCAAGTCTTTGGAAAGTCTTGTGGTTGATCAATCAATTATATTACCTATTAGTAAACAGCAAAGGAAACACAACTTTGCAGATCCCGGAAGACAAAACACACTTCAAGTAATGTCCTATACAAAATGCAAATGCACTTGATGCCTGAAAGAATGCCAGTTTCTGAACATGTCGGGGATCTGTTCTCAGATGTTTTCCACAAGTTTCCTAGTCCAGCAGGGTATCTACTGAAAAGGCCATCATCACTGACAGAGGCCACTGTTCCTCCTAGCTGGACCTACCCCACTGCCACTCACCATCCTGCTTTACTCCGTGCTCTGTTGCCTCATCCCAGAACTTGGCAGTCCAAGTTCAGAAATGATTTTTCTGAAGATTCAGCACTGAGTCAGTACAAGAGGTTCAGGTCTGACATGAACCCATGGGGTCTATGGGTTTAATTATGCTTGACTGCATACAGTCACTGTCAGAGGCATGAGATTCAACTGAAGATGGTTCCCTGCACTTGGGCAATGGTACCACAGGAGAAACAAAACAATCTGTCACAAGCAAGTGCCATATCTTTCAGCACATCAAATTGCAATAAAAGCCTAAATAGCATCTCTAAGGAAGATCAATCTAAACTGTTCAAAGTTCTTAACTCATCAGAGTGTTCTGCCCATAAGCCAAGAGACAGGTAGTAGTAAATGGTGCTGCCATAAATACCAAATCCAAACTGTGGATTTTATTTTATTTTATTTTGTGTGTGTGTGTGTGTGTTAAAGATCTCAGCGGTTGTCAAGAAGATTATTTTTCCGCCACCCTACGGACTGTAAAACATGTTGCCTTTCTCATTGCACGCAAACAAACTTTTCCTGAACGGTTCAGGCAGCAAGAAAATACCAAGTGTGGAAGAGACTGATGCAACAAGCAAAGCCCAGATGGAGCAGCCCACACTGAGGCTTTGTGCTGAAACTCCTTGGGTTTCATCAGGCTGAAACGTTTGAGAGAGCCAGCATGGAGCTCACTGCAGCTGACTCCCAACATGATCCCAAACCCAATCATTTGGTGCGTGAACTTCATAAGGGCTTGTGTTCAGAAGGATGCAATGACTCACATTGAAAGTATCAGTACTCTTGCAGTCAGGCCACTAGCACAAAGTTGTGTTTTCAACGTTGTATCTTCAAGATGTGTTTTCCATTACTTTGCATGTGTCACTGCTGGAAAGTTCAAATTCAAAGTTCTTCCCGTAATTCAAACATATTCTTGTTCATTTCCCAGAACTGAATTGTTTTATTCCTGTTTGCAAAACCCTTTTACGTACATGTAGCTTGCTGAAGAGCTTCTGTTAAGGCTCTTTGAAATTAAGCAGACACCAAGTCTGTCAGTCTTTCTGTTCCAACCACGTTTTCTGCATCTCTGATGCTATCTATCTTTATGGAGATGTCACATTCAAAACTGAATGCAATATGGTGTCTGAAGTTTTCCCAGTGCCAAGCTGAAGGACTACTGCATGTCTTGAAAGTTACTCCCTGTTTGTTCACCCTGCTTTGGTGGTGATTTGCCTTTTTTTTCAACAAGAGCATGACACAATTCATCTTGCAATCCACTGTGATACCATGCTGCACTATGGCACTGCTATTGACAAATTTTGTTATCGGTGTATATGTATAAGTTTTTAACCTTGTGTTCTGGTTTCAGCTGGGATAGAGTTAATTTTCTTCCTAGTAGCTGGTATGATGCTGTGTTCGGGATTCAGAATGAGAATAATGCTGATAACACACCAATGTTTTAGTTGTTGCAGAGCAGTGCTCACACAGAGCCAAGGACCTTCCAGCTTCTCATGCTGTCCTGCCAGTGAGGGGCTGGGGGTGCAAAAGAGCTGGGAGGGGAGAGAACCAGGATAGCTGGCCCAGGGATAATGCCATAATGCATAATGCTGAACAATTAATATGGGGGGGCTGGCCGGGGTAGGGTGGACCACTGCTCAGGGATGGGATAGGCGTAATTCAGCAGGTGGTAAGCAATTGCATTGTGCATCACTTGCTTTGTTTGTTCTTTATTAAAGCCTTTACCTATTTTTTTTCTGTTTCTCCCCCCCACCCCCCATCCCATGCTTTGGGAAGAGAGCAAAGAGCTGTGTGGTGCTCAGCTGCCTGCCGGGTTAAACCACAATACCTTGCACTTCCCCCCTGCTGAAATGCAGCCTTCTACACCCCAGACAGGTTATGCAATTTTTCAAAATCATTCTGAATTCGAATCCTGTCCTCTTACACTTACAATGCCTCCGAGCTTTATGCCACCAGAAAATTTAATAACTGCACTCTCTTTCCACCATCTAATTCGTTAATGAAAACATACCAGAATCAGATCCAGAATAGACTTGGCTGAGCTCCACTTTCTACATCCTTCCACTCTGACAAAGCGCCACCGATAACCTCACCAATACGTTATCAAACCAGCTTTGCACCCAATCTATCATTGTCTCATCTAGACCATGCTGCTTTGGCTTGTTTATGAAAATGTCACATGCAAGTATTTTGGAAACCCTTGTCGTGGTAAGATTGTGACAGCTACATTTCTGCTCTTCTTAAAGCCTGTTACATTGCTAAAAGTGGAGATTAGATCAGCTCAAAACAAATCCACATAGGCTACTTGTCCTTGCTGCTATATGAAGCAGCTGCTGCTGTGATTTATAATCTTGCAGGTATTTATGAAATGGTTATTTGTTCCAGGATTTTTGAAAAGCCTGAGGAAAGGTCAGAATCATTTCCCATACAATTCCTCCTGCCCCATCTGCCCCATCAAAAAACAGCAATAACAAAAAAAATGTTGTTTAGCTTGGATTATATACTATACATGCTACTCTGACTTTGTGGCCGTACACAGACCTGATACTTGGTGAAACAGCCACTTGCAGCTTCACCTTCTGCAGAAAGGTTCCGGGCTGGCTGTGGCCCAAAGCTCCAACAGAGCTCATCAGAGCACAGACACATCTATACTGGAAGGATTTGGTGTGGTCTATACTGTGTCATGCCAGTTGTGATGTGCTTTAGGTGGCCCCATGGTGGTGGTGGAGGGCTGCAGCTCTTCCTGATGCTTGGGAAACACAGCCCCAAAACATCTGGGAAAAACATTCGCTTGCATTTCCCTACGTGGTTCCTGTGCAGGGTACTTTGGCCTAATCATGGCTCAGAGAAAAAGCAGTCAGTGTGAGGGGGAAAGTGACCCATGTCTCAAGATATCCAGCTTGTTTTGGTCTTGCCTTGACAGCTGTGCTTTTGTTGCTGCACAGCAGAACTAAATAATCCTGCTTTCAAACTGATGTCCTTAATCCCATTGCTTAGACTCAAAACAGGATGAGTAGTACGGTATTTCTAAGAGGGCAGCAGGAAAATGGTAGATTTGGTCCTGAATAACAAGCTTCAGTAGCTCACAGCATGCATCTGTGTGTGTTCCCTGGGCAGCTGTCACCTAGAGGATATCTACACCATATCTACACTAGTAAAAAGGCTGTTTCAGATCAGACACCTTTTCATCTAGATGAAAAGAAGATTCCTTTTTATTCTCAACACTACCGTTCATGGAAAGAATAGGAAAAAAAAAAAAAAAAAAAAAAAGGAAAAAAGAAAAAGAACTCACACAAGCTTGTATCTGCTGGTGAAAGACTGAATGCTTCTGCATAGCTTTCCCACACCAAAAATTTTTGGACTCCAGCAATTTCTAAGCATGTACATAGCAATAACAGCATGGTTCTGGTTGTTATTTGTGAAACTTCCTTTTCAGCTACAAAGCAGGCCTTATCCAAACTGAACAGTGTGGTTTGTTCCCAAGTTATTCCTTATTCCTGATACTTTTCAGCTATGAAGATCAAGAACATGCCCCGATAGCCTCTTCTGGTGTTTGGTGGTGTCAGGGTTTGCACAACTGGAAAGAGCAGTGTGGCCTATGGTCTGTGGGACTGAGAGCTCTGTAGACTCCTTTTGAGCTGATGTCTATCCAAAAACTGCCTGTCCTTCCAAGAAGTTAGACTTGCCTCTACTTGTTCCTTCCAGTTCTGGGCTCTTTGTCATCTCTTTGCTTATTAGATGGTGTTGCTTGTTGGGAACACAGTTAACTGACACTCTATATATCTAGATCGTATCTGTTTGAAATGTGAAGGTTATTTTTCCTTAACTTTTTGTATTGTTACAGAAGCCACATTCCAGGTTGACAGCAGTTCTGATACATTCTGCAAAATCTCATATGCTGGGATTTTCATTTTTTTGTTTGTTTGTTTGGCTTGTTTCCTGGAAAACTTTTGTTTTTCTGACCAAATCAAAATAGAAAAGAAAATGTAAGAAATTATATGATGCCGTGGCTACATGTGAATGTGGATTCTGCATGCTTATTTAGCAGAACCAGAAGGCAGATGTTCTCTCTAGATCCCAGTTCCTTGCCCTGTTTTAATATTCAAAGCACTTTACAGACTCTCCTGGGTGTCAGTGTGTTCATGCCAGACTTTCAGATATTTCTCCACAAAGAAAGGCTAATAATGAACTGACACAATACAGAAAAACAAACATTTATGTTACCTGAACTATTCAGAGTGTCACTGGAAATAACGTGCACATCAGACTGGTAGAAAGATCCTACAGCAAAATGACCTCCCTCTCTAGAGGACAGCACACAGAACTTCCAGATGTTTAAAGACCCCAAAGATGAGATCCCTTGGACAACTCTCCTTAAGGAGAAAGAAGTTGAGCAGAGCTGGCAACTCTTTAAGGATTTTCTTCTTAGAGTGCAAGAACTCTGTATCCCCATGTGTAAAAAGCAAGCAGGGAGGGCAAGAAACTGGGCTGGCTGAGCAAGGACCTGCTTGTTAGACTGAAATACAAGATGGAAATACACAGGCAGTGGAAGCAGGGACATGTGGCCCGGGAAGAGTACAGGGATGCTGTCTGGATGTGTAGGGATGGGATCAGGAAAGCCAAGGCATGGATGGAGCAGAACTTGGCAAGAGATGCGAAGAATAACTGGAAGGGATTCTGTAGGTGCACTGGCCAGAAAAGAAAGGCCAAGGAGTGTGTACCCCCCTCTTGACAGATGAGAAGGGTGAACTGGTAACAACAGACATGGCAAAGGGTGAGGTACTCAACAACTTCTTAGCCTCAGCCTCCACTGCCTGCCTTCCCTTTATTTATTTACTTATTGAATACAGCTCTGCACTGGCAGTGGGGTTCTTTATTTGAGATTTACTGTCTTTCCAGTAAACTTTCAATAGTTTCTGGGATCCCAACACCCATGGTAGAAGATCCCATGGTACCTTCTGAAGTAGTTTCTTTTAATCCCTTGTTAGTCCCAGCTGCCAGAAGAGCCATACTAGTTCAGATCAAGGGTTATCTTACACCATCTGTGCAGTATTCTCTCCTCAAGTATTCCCATAAAAAGCCCAAGAAAAAAAAAAAAAAAAAAAAAAAAAAAAAAAAAAAAGGTATTTAAGATACTAAGATTCTAAGTTTCTAAGTTTTCCTATTTTCTAAGTATTTTTGGTTCAGGGGAGATGTTGGTGGCCTGGAGCAGCTTGTCTGCTTAGTAGATAATCCCAAACAATCTCCCTTACAGTTGATGTATCCACAACATCTTTGGCAAGAAGTTTCCCAGTGCTACAGCCCATTTCACAAATAATCAGCCCTTTTGAGGCCTCCACTGGCCTCACCCCACAGTACCCCATCAGTCCCCATCCACCCTCTTGCTGCTTGTGAGATTTGGGGAACTCACACCCATGCTACAGCTTCCCTCCCAGCCACTTTTCTTCCATTCTTCCTCTGCCTGTTCCACGTCATCCCAAAAGCTTTTCTCTTCCAGGCACATTCCTTTATGCTGAGGAAGGCACAAGTTTCTCTCTAGTTTCACCTGGCCAGTTTGTTGCATCAGTAGAAAAAAGGAAAACAAACTGTCTCCCTTGTTGCCCAGCTACAGCCTTTGAAAGAAAACACATGTTATATTAAGCACACACCATTGGTCTCAATGAACTTTTATTTTGACTTAAAGAATCCCTCTTTTTTCTTTTTTCTTTTCTTTTTTTTTTTTTTTCCTGCTCTCTTTCCTTCCCCTCTCCCATTGCATTTTTTTTTCATTTTCATAAAATGATAATTCTTTTGCAATTAAAATAGAACTATGATTGTTTTTTGAGCAAATATGTAAATTAAAACTAAACACGTTTAGGGCTGAATTGCAAGGTCTCTGTGGGGAAAAGAACATTTCACTAATAGTAAAAAGCAAAGCTGCAGTCATTTAGTACAAAAATGCAAGCTAAATCTATAGTTAAAACTGCTTTAGTTCCACTCACTTCTGTGCAACTGCAGCAATTTACTTCACTTGACCTTTAGCATGAGATTTAGAAAGGAAATATTTGATATTCTGCTTTATTTGCATGAAACATGTAAGGCAGATAAGTAATATTGCCTTCTTATGCATATTGTTCCCAGAATAACTTTGATATAAAGTTAGAATTCAGAAACCTTGATTTCTTTCTCAGATATCTCTTAGGAAGAGAGAAATGGCCATTGACGACACTAAATCTTGACATCACAGGACCAAACTCTCATTTTTTTCAAATTCTTCCTTAAAGTCCTTCAAAAGTAGTACTGAGAACCAGCACAAATCTGTTCTTTAGAGAAAAATCTGTCAACCATGTTAAAACAGGTGGAAATGTTCCTGTCCTGAAGGTTAATGTTCTGGCTTTGCTTGTTCCAGCACTTTGTGGCTTGGGAATTAGTCCTAAATTTCACACTAAATTGCCTCTGCTGGAATCCCATCATAAAATCATTGTATAGTGCTTCTGGCTATATGTGAAGTCATTATGGAGCAGTGATTATTCTGGAACCCTGAATTCTTTTAATAATGGATAAAAACACCGATTCAATTCTTGTCATCTTAATTTTACTCTAGAACTTTGGTGTACACATCCAGATATCTGCATATAACCTTCTAGCTCTAATTCTGCCTTGCTAAAGTCTGAAGGAAATTTTATTTCTGAGAGCTTTAAGCCCTCAGAGCTTTTCAGGACAATCAGTGTACTAGAGTACTATAAAATAGTACATACAATATCTTAGCAAGATATATAGTAGAATATAGTGGCTGGTATGGTGCTGTGTTTTGGATTTAGGATGAGAATAATATTGATAACACAGCAATGTTTTTAGTTGTTGTAGAGTGGTGCTTACACTAAGTTAAGGACTTTCCAGCTTCTCCTGCTTACCCTGCTTGCCTCTGTTTGCCACCAATAAAAGAACTATGAACCTTCAAGTGCTGTCAGAGCCCTCCTTCCCTGTCCTGCATAGTGCCCCCGGACTGACAAGGGGACATTTCTGCATGCTGCCCCTGAGACAGAGGAGAAGGCCTGGCTGCCTGTCATACAAAATAATGACCTCAAACATCCTGCTAAACATCCAAAGATGGATGAAATGGTGTGGCTGGGACGGAAAGGGAAATACTGAAAAGAAAGGGATGACCTCAGTGGCCATCCCCTCAGTAGGTGTCCAAAGATGGATGAAACAGTGTGGCTGAGGAAAAA
Source organism: Oxyura jamaicensis (assembly GCF_011077185.1). NCBI lineage: Eukaryota > Metazoa > Chordata > Aves > Anseriformes > Anatidae > Oxyura > Oxyura jamaicensis. Next base: position 153,400,697 of record NC_048894.1, on the reverse strand, counting down.
AGGAAATGCAGCATACAAGTGGATGGTCTTGTTGGGCACTAAACATCCAAAGATGTTTAAACATGGTGCAGCTGGGGAGGAAGAGGAAGCACTGCAAATAAATCAGTGGCCTCTATGGCCAATCTATGGCCTCAGTAAGCATTCAACCACGGATGTTGGTGAATCATTGTGTGTGGACCCACAAAAAAAAGAGCATGCAGACCATCAGGGGGCTGCCTACAAAGTACAGAGTCCAGATCACGGATGGACGCCCACCAAAAAAGTTGGATGCCCACCAGCAATTGGGATTGCTGTTCTGTCTCTTCTTTATGCTGGGGCCTGAAAAGTCATCAGGTAACATGGTGAAGAAAAAGTCCAGCCCAGCAACTGTCACAAGCTTGTCCTTCACAAGGGAGAGGAGTGACAGACTGAATTAGAGACAGAGGATGGCAAAGCTGATATTACATAGCTGTTTGTTTTAGCTGCTGCTTACTCACCCATCAAAGGTATTTCAAGCAAGACTACTTTCATACTGCTGGCCCACAGCAGCATCTCATCGTGTATAGATTTTTCTGGCTGCTGACTGTTTTATCAAGAGCTCTGGAACAACAATAAAAAAAAAAAAAAAAAAAAAGAGCAAAGTCAATAAGACTGTGTGCAAGTTATTGAAGAACCTTCAATCCTGAGGGTTAGCAGCAAAAGTTTCTATCCTTTTTTTTTTTTTTTTTTTTTTTTTTTTTTTTTTTTT
>NC_048894.1:153232297-153399870 GCF_011077185.1 Oxyura jamaicensis | reverse complement strand
TTTTTTTTTTTTTTTTTTTTTTTTTTTTTTTTTTTATAAAGAGCTGTGGAAGTTGTCCAGGAGCACCACAGAGTGTTTTCAGAAAATATTGCTTTTATTTGGTTGACAGTCTTCTATTTATAGTTAGCAAATATTTCCATGGTGTGGGTTTATGAGCACTCTGTATGCTTTGGTATTGTGGCTCAAGCTTAAACTGGTTATAACCACGCGTCAGGTTGTATAGGAAGCTTTTCTTTGGGGAGGAGCAATAGAAGATCCATCACTAATTTTCATCTCAAGTCCAGAGCTGCTGGACATCAAGGTCTAGTTATGAAGAAAAAAATATGTAATCTCCTAAAATGTCAAGCTTTATATATATATATGCATATATATATGCATTATATATATATATATATCAATTATTAATAATAATATTTAAAAAAATACAGAGGTAAGGTACCCAAAATCTGTGAGTCCCTTTGCTTCCATATATTCAGTAATAATTATGAGGCAGAAGGTACACAGTCTGCACCTCAGACTCTGGGTACAATTTTATTACAGTCACTGCTGAAGATGCAGCTAGCTTTGTAGAACATACTTTGTAGAACATTACAACATTGCATACTTCCTGGGATGCAAAGCATTACTCCAGTCGTGACCCAACCAGGCATTTACTTAATAATGAAGGAGGCAGGATTTTGTACCCTAACAGATTATCTCACAGATATTCATATTCACCAGGACATGATTACCTGTCCTTGCAGGGAGATCACTGCTGGCCTAGGACATGTGGGCAGTGTTGTATCAGTCCTTGTTGTGCTACTGCTCTTGGTCACCTATCTTGGGGATTACTGTTTGTCTTTGTGCTTCTCCCCCATCTCCCAGATCTTCCTCCCACTACCAGGATGTTTCCAGTAGCAATGAGCTTTACTTTCTTCTTTCCAGGTTTCCTTTTTCTTCCGAAGATTACTTTTTCCTTTCAAGTATATGTCTTCTCTTCTTGCCAGACTCTAAGCCCACAGTTTTCTGTCTGAATAGCCTATTTGGAGAAGCACAGCATGTGGTCAGCCTCCTTAATGGTGGTCCTGTTTCATGTTTCTTTTTTTAATAGGAGTTTCCAGGATGTGTAACTTCTGTTGTGACCACAAGTTATCAAAATATACAGCCAGCCTTTACTAGTTGCAGCTAACAGATAGCAGGCTGCTGCTTGAGAGTTCAAAAGTTCAATTTCAGACATTTCCCACAAACACGCATACATCCAATTATCTGCCGTCTGTCAGTTCTCACAATTTAAGCTATTTTTTGCCTATGACAGGGTTATAATTTGAAAGAAATCTATGGATCACTATATGAAAAGTGTTGTCGTTCAGGATATTTAAGCAATCTTAAATTATTGTCACCAGAAGGCATGGCTAGAATCAGGCAAAATGATTTTTGAAATTTCTGCCTACACCCTAATAATTTAAAGCCCTCAATTCTATTTTATTTTCAGCTAAAACGCTGCTTAAATTTGGCATCTTCCTCAGTCCATCAGAGGTCATTGAAAGTAAACAGATCTTACTCTCCTTACCTATAGATTCTCTTCCTCCATTTTTCTCATTTTAGTTGTTGGAAAGCCAAATTATGAAGACTAATATTTTGCCCAGCATAGCTGTGCTTGCAAGCTATAGGGCTGAGGTCTCTGACTATAATGCACTCCTTTCTGGAGGATGGGTCCATAGGAGGTCCAACTGCACACACTCTTGGAGGGTTCAAAACTGGGACATTATCAGAAATCTTTGCCAAATTTGAATTTTAATGTAGTCTTCTGTAGACAGGGTTATGTGGCATATCTTTCATTTGTGATTTCCATTTATGTGAGTCTTGAAAATGATTAATTCATGATAGTATTCAATGTAAAAAAAATAGAATTTACTGATGGAACGTTGTGATGATTGAGGGTGAGACATATCTGGCATGGAGTGGTTGGTCTCCTGGACTTGTTCTCACTCTTCATTTGCAATGGAAGTTTAACTGAGTAGTGTGAAATTTAACATTTCAAGTTCATAGCTCAGCAGCTGGTGAGTCACTCTGGAGCCAAGATGAATGTCAATAAGAAGAGATGCACTGTGAAAGGTGATTAGTTTCTTTAGAGAGACCCAGTGATTCATTATCAGGTCTTGCTGCACTTTAATTGAAAAGGTTGGAAAACTATGTTTTGACCTAGCAGATAACAAGGAAAATGTCATGTTTTTTTGTTGAGTGGAAGGTCTTAGCTGAAACATTTACTTAGATCTTTTTGTAGCAAATAGGTGTGCTCGTCTTTCATATCTTTTACTTATATCTGTGCAGAGGTATTAAGAAGATGAGTCTTGTGCCAGAATTGCATTGGAAAGCTGTGGAAACACAGAGCAAAACAGTGAACTCTGACCTAAAAAGGTGTTATAAATGTAGAGCATCAAAAAAGCTAGGTGTGCACAGGCAGTAGGGAAACACAAGGGAAAAAGAAGACATTGCAGTTCACATGAAAAGCTCTGAAAGAGACAAGGATTTGGGAAAATGTTCTTCAGGCCACACAAGGACAAACTGGGAGGAGGTCAGCTGAAAGGAATGAGAGTATACTGGTAGAACTAAGAGTCTATTATTTTTCATTAATTCAGGCAAGAAAAACAGTTGTGTGCTTTTATCAGTAAACTATAACAGTAAGGAATAAGGCTCCTTTGGAGAAGCCAGTGAAAACAGAGAGGAGGAGAAAGATCTGTGTGGTCTTGGTTGATAAAAAGGTATTACAATCGTGAGCTGAGCTTTTAGAGCCAGATACAGTTAAGATTATGCAATTCTTGCCCTCATTTTTGTTAGCTGTAACTTTTCCAAACTTTAATTATCCTGGTTGAATTTTTTTCTTGCTGGATGTGTGCCTAAGACTGAAGGGTGTGTATATGTTTCTTTGTGTGTTGTCCTATTTCAGTCATTCTGAAGACTGATAACTGGTTTTGTTTGTTTGTTTTTCTTTTCTTTTTTTTTTTTCCATGTGAGAGAAAAGGCACTAACCTTTTCTTTAAGATGCTCTAAAATACAGAGTAGCTGAAAATCAAGTTGCTAACAACCTTAATATTGGAGATATTTCTTTTGCTGCTAACTCACAAGGTTTTTAAACCTTCTGGAAAAGAAGAAAAAGCACTCAAGACATATGCTCCCTTGAACCTCCCTTGGCACCTCGCAACATTCCTGTACACAACAATGGCATATGCACCTTCCACAGGTTGGACAAGACCTTCTCTACGTTGACTCCATGCTGTCACAAGACCTAAAGCACTTCTGACTAAATCAATATACACATTCAGTATGTGGATGTTCACACACATAAGTGTCAACATGCACTTTGGGCTCCAGAGAAACCTAGAGGAGAGCAGAGCTACCAAATGGTGAGGAGATGAACTGTTCTCTAGGTGACATTGACTAAGCAGATCTCTGTTAACGTAATAGGAGCTTGGACACCTACATCTAGATGTAAATACTTGAATTTGGACCTTAATCCCATCCCTCCCATCTCTGGCAAACTGGAGATGAAGAGTGTTGACAGCAGAGGGTGTTGACAGGGAATGAAAGCTGACAGCAGAAAGCCTATCATTTGTGCTCGTGGTTGTTTCTTGTTCAGGCACAATAAACAGAGAAGGGATTCTAGCTAAAACTAGCTAAAAGTGTGGGGCTGCAAGGCCAACAAGCCTTCAGAGGAAAGTCCAAAGAGCCCAAATACAAGCTGGCATGAGGATGGATTAGGTAGAAGGACTTTGGGGAAAGATGGCTGGAGAGGACAGTCTGCTGGAATGGGAATGGGACAAAGCAAATTGAAATAGTAGGGGGGATTTTTCTTGACTGCATGAAATTATTTCCTGGATTGGTGTATGTGGGCTACTTTTTTTTTTTTTTTTTTTTTTTTTTTTCTATTAGAAAAGCAAAATAAGGGTTGAAGCCTGCCCTTGTATGACATGCAGGAGAATCAAATTCCTAGGCTTGAAAATATCTATGTCATAACCTCATTTCTTTGGAAAATGAGGGACAGATGGGGGAGAAAATAAGTTTTAGGATTGTTGTAGTATTCAATAAAAGCAAAACAAACCAAAAAATGCCATCAACAACAATAATGAAACATTAAAGTATCTTGACAAAATCTCTTGCACACTCTCCACAGTGCCTCAGCATGTGCCTCCTGGTGCTCTCCATTGGTAATGACCTTGCACAGGGATCATTCTGCTGAATCTGTGCTTGCTCACCTATACAGCTGAAGTTTGGGTATGAGGATGGGAAAAAAACAAAGCACTGGGCAACTCATAACCTCTCTCTCCATCTTGTCTATATCCAGACTAAATCCTACATTTTTCCAAATCTTTCTGAAAAGAAACTAACTAATTTGATTAGTTAGTAATCAGATTACTAGCTAGCTGTTCCAACAGCACAAGGTATAAGCAAGTAGTTAAGAATTTTTCTGAGTTACAGCCAGTTATCAGACCTAGCACTTCTGGAAGCCCTGTAACACTTATATGAACTTTAACTTCGGGTATCTTTGCAGGATCCTTACATTTCAGTGCTTCAGATTGTCTGTGCTTCATCCTAAATACAAGAAAGTCACTGGGAAGTGCTTGTGTTTTTGGAATTGTCTTGTCACATAGATGGATTTTATAATTAGTATTTTATAATGCCAAGGAGCCCTGGTCATAGATCAAGAACCTTCCTGCATTAGCAGCTGTACAAAAAGCTCTCCATCCTTGTAGACAGCTTCCCTTCCCCTCTAATAGGGTACACTTCTGCTGAAGTCAGGTCAAATTCTGCTGTCAGTTACCCTGGTGTATATTGAAAACCACTTTGTTGTTATTTCAATGTAATGTAAACAGAGAGCAGAGTACAGAGCAAGTTTGTTGTTGTTGTTGTTTTGTTTTGTTTTGTTTTGTTTTTGGACTGAATGCCCTTCACCACTGTAGAATTGCCTCCTACAGCAGAAACCTATCACTAACCTCTACTGCTTAATCTGTCAGATGCTGACAGTTAATACACAAAATGCCAGAAGTGCCAACTGGCAGCCTGTTGCTCGGATGGATTAAACCAATTATTACAGTTCTCCCTCTTTCTGCTTTCTGCTCTCCCTTGACTTCCGAGGTCATTCTCTGCATAATTTATGGTGAAGCTCCTTATATGACTGTGATGGAGGTGTGTTGTCTTTGTAGAAGAAAGGTATGGTATGGGCCTTCTGTGTGTGGTTGTTAACGTTGAGCAGACTGACAGACAGAGGTCCTGGTTTTGGAAACATTTGGAGGATGCCCTTGTACATGGCTTTCTGCATCCTTTCCTCTTCCTTAACTTGATTGTGGTATCAGGTTGTTTGCCTGACTCTGAAGGTTGAACTACTCAATGCTTTAAAAGGTTGTCTGTGTGTAAGGAGGACACCCCAGCATAAGACTGACTGCACCCCTCAAGGAGACAAGCAGGTTGAGAAGGTAATCCTGAAACCACTTTCTTTGGATGCTTCTGCTTCTCTGGATGCTCCCAGCATTGAGCCCACAGTGGTACTACTGAACTGGTGTGTGAAAGTTCAAAAAGAGGCTGATTTCTGTGAATGCTGCAGGTTTTCTTTTTACCTGTGGTCTAAAAGAGGGGTGTTTCCCTTGCCAGAGATTGGAGAGGGGCATGCAATCTGTCGTGATGTGTGCACAGGACTAGAAGGCCTCACCTTTATGTTTTCTCTTCCCTTCATTGTAAATCAGTGGGAAGAAAAATCATCCTCATAACACTTGTCTGGGTATTGTACTCCACCCATATCTGAGCAAAGATCTGAGCTAGCTCCATAGTACAGGGACTCCTCACACAGCAGAATGGCTTGGGGCCCCATCAGCACGGGGCTGCTCTAACCCATTCCTTGGTGACAAGCGTATTTCTCCTGATGGCTCTGCTGGGCACACTATCATTTTGCACATGTTCACGATTGTTATTCTTGAAAAAAGCAGATCAGCATGCTGGGAACTAGTAAGTCCTGGATAAATCCTACCAGTTTTGTTGGATAAATTCAGACCGAAACAGGACAGAATTTTTATTTATTTATTTATTTTCCCTTATACGTTGGCAATATAGTTACTACTGTGAATAGCACTTTTCTGTTTCTCTTGACATACCTTGCTGGGCTCAGGGACCTCCAGAGGACCTCCAGACAGCTATACCACAAATTGTGTCAAAAAAAAAGAAGGGTATCTGCTATTTGCCTGGATAGTATGGGATGTTTCTGTTTTTTTATTATTATTATTGTTTGTTTATTTACTTATTTTTATATGTAATCACTGCCTGCTCTACCTTTTGGAGAATGATGCACACAAGTCAGGCAGTAAATCAATAAAAACAATTAGTTGTCACCTTTGTTGTTACTCTTGTATGATTTTTTTGGCTCCTGCTTTTCTGTCTGTTACATTCTTTCCCTGCTGTGCTGTAACTGATCTCCATTACAGAATGTTGCTGATGTTGTTGTTTTTGGTTTTACTACACACAGAATATCAGATCCAACCAGAACTGCTGATTTTAATTAAAAGATTTGTTTTTGTTCTTTAATGAAGTCAGATTTTCAGATTTCCAAAACAGTTTGGCAAAGAAGGTATTCTCATGACTAAAAACTTGTCTTAAGATTATGATCAGCTGTGACTGGTATAATTTCCCTCTGTCCTAAGAAGGAAATGCAGAGTACCATGTGTTGGATGAATGATTTAATGTATGACCTTTATGTCACCTCTTATAATTGGTTAATATTAATATTTCAACAAAACTAAAGTTTTCTTAAGTATTCTGAAGCCTGAAAAAATGTCTGCACTGTAAAGTAGGTTCTGTTGAATGATATTGGGACCCTGTTCTTAAAAAATGCAAGGAAAATAAAGGCCCCAGGATTGTGCTTTACTTCTATGAAATGGATGAACATTTTTGTACCCAATCTCCATTGCATATCTTCAATGCATCTGTTCAATAAACCCTCAGTTACACAACCTCTGGCTGATATACAGTTTATCAATAGATTTATCAGTTCTCCACAGGTGTGATGCCTTAAGACCTTTAACAAATAGATCCAGTTGTGTTTGTAGGTGCAATTACCTGGGAAGACCAAGAGGTTTACTCCTCAAGCTCTCCAATATACCAGTCTTCTAGCTCCTCCTGGGCAAGGCTGAAGGGAGTGTTTTAGCACTGATGAACCCCTGTGATTTAACATAAGCCATACCAGGTCTTCCAGAAAGAGTAGCACAGACATTTTCCTTAAGAAAAAAACAAAACAAAACAAAACAACAACAACAACAAAAAAAAACATAAAAAGAAAAAAACAAAAACAAAAATAAAAAAAAAAAAAAAAAACACCTGACTATGGATGAATATTCCATCTACAGATGTGTTTTGTCTCTCTGCCATGCAAATTATTACCTCAAGGGTATGTCTTCATCCTGGTTACTCCTTTTCCCCTCTTTTTCCTGGATAAAAGTAGAAGAGTATCATATACTGCACTGATGCAATAAGCCTTGCTGTGACAATGTGGCTTCGCTGGAGATTATCATCAATCATTAAGGCTTCCCAAAAGACAGCTTATCTAGAACTGCAGTGTTCTTCACACATGCATCTTGAAACATAGTCATACTAGTGTGAGTAAGAATGGAAAATCAAAGCTTATATCGCAGAGCTTGTATCTAGAGGACCCAAGATTCATTCTGGGCAGTTCTACTTTACAGTTTACACTTGTAGTTCTGCATCTTAACCCAGATGACCACCTCTGAGGAGAAGGTAACAGAACAGGTGACATCCTAGCTAGGCCCATTAAATTAAGCTGTCATCTATTAAAGTTTATCCTCCAGTATGTGAACTGTGACAGCTGAGGGCTCCAATTGATGATCTTCAAAGGTCAGTAACACATTAGGCTGCTGTAAGACTGTAAGACTGTGACCTGGGGTTTTGAGCCTGATTCAAAGAGCGTGTTGCTTTGCAACAATCTTTGAGTGAAATGGTAATACAATGTTTTGCCTGGGTTATATGCAAATTTCTGAACAACAACAACAAAAAAAAAAAAAAGAAAAAAAAAAGAAAGAAACTGAAGGATGAAGGAAAATGAGGGGGTCTTAAAGCCATGGTGCCAAGCTAGCCGGTGACCTTCTCAGTAGGAGCTTAATGATTTTGACAGCAATTTGCAGCTGTTTGTCAAAATGTAAAGGTGAGACTTCAGCACAGAGCATCTGAAAAATTCCTTCCAGGTATGGTAATTAGGGCATAATTAGAACAATTTAGAAAGAAAGCATGATGTTCCTTACCTGGGAGCACAGAGATCTCTCCTCCTCATGCTATAGCTCAGCTGCACACATCAGTCCAAGGGCCAGGCATTACATTGTTCTTTTCCTGTTCCTGACTAATTATTCTGGAGAGGTTTAGACCTCTGCTTCACAGAGAGTCATACTTTGGGTGAATAGAAACATAAAAAATCTGTGAACAGGACACCACTATTGCCAGATGCTGAGCTTTTCCCTTTGCTCTGTCTCAACAAGAGTTAAGAGGCAGCAAGGGAAGAGGAACCTCTTCCATCTCAACAAATATAACCCCTCAAAGCCACTTCATTTTCATTCTCTGAAGGTGGCTTTTCATTCTGCTCTCCTCCTTATGTGGGTCATCATGTCTGAAGATGATTCCCTGTATATTTTATATATTGCTTTGGTTTTGCTAATAAAGGATGTGGGTTATTACTAATCTCAGACTTTCATGTTTAAACTGATAATGTTTCCATACTTTCAACTGTGTAAGAACAGAGTTAAATCCCTCATTTTTGTTAAGGGACAGAATCACTGTTTTCTTTCATGCTACAAGCACTCACTTCCTTGAGGGTGTTTTTAATCCTACACAATTCTGTTTTGTTACATCTCTTTGAATACTCAGTAGTAAGAGTAGCTCATTCAGCACTAAGAGTAGCTTGGGAATTTCTTTGGATGCTTTTTGAAGATTAAATGTCTTTCAGGATAAAATCTTCCTTTTTATCTAAATTTTTCCTCATCTTAAATGTAAGGTCCTAGCTTTTTGGAATATATTTCAGGGCAGCCTGGAATAGATTGTTCTTATTTTTATCTAATTTTTCAGTGGAAAAATAGTAACAGTGTTTCATTTTCCATCCACCTCTTCTTCCCTTTATTTAGACTGAGTAAGGTAAGTCTCATTAAGTTCCTTTCCTATTTTGCCCCTCGCAGGCCTTTTACCACCTGTGCTATGCAGCTTTGTTTCAGGCTATTTTAAATCTTCACTACTCCAATTTCTATGAGACTGAGCAAAATACTGTCATGACAGGTATCATTAGCAAGATTAGATCAAAACTATCCATAGGGGATGTTGTAGACAGAAATATCCAGCTCCCTACATTCTTCAAAAAAGGTACCACTTGAACATCATAATTGGAAACTGTATAAAATAACTTTTTTCTATAATGTGTTGCTTTTTCAAATACATATCCCTGATGGGCATGCTAAACAATGAAGTTGCACAGAACAGAAATGATTAGCATATCATTCGTTTCATAAGTAGATCCTGGGACTGTGGGTATGCTGTGAGTAATCCTGGAGATGCTAATGATATCTGTGAGCAGAATTAAGGTGAAGATGGACTGTGCTTAAACATCAGCCCTCAGCAGCAGAGGAACAGTTCAGGTGTTCCTCGCTGGTTGTAGATGGTAACCTGTACTGAATAGGACACAAGATGATTATCTAAACTGTCTGTGTCCATCTGGAAGAGCTCCACTGAATCTATTGTAGATCTCAAACCTGAAACTGGAATAGCTATATCACATTCATGATATAGACACTTTCATTGAGCTTACTTACAGAAATGTGAATATGGTATTACCACTAGGGTTGTTACAGAATTTAAAAGGCACACAGTAACGTAATACATTAAAATGTACTCTCCACATGCCTCTCATGTGCCAGTGTCCCCAGGAAGCACAATTCTAGCAGTAGGTTGTGGTGCTTCCCTGGTTCATGGAGGTCACTTACTCCAGGACTGACCATGCTTAGCCATTAGGAGATGAGATCAGATGAGATGACAGCCTGTGTAGTGTCACATGTTTCTGTTTATGGTCTTTGCTGCTCCTGTAAAGCAGTATCACAGATGAGATCACTTCAGCTTTCCATGGGAGGAAGTTAGCTGATGCAGCAGGTATTCAGAAACAGTATGTATGTTACATTCAGATTCAGCTCCTTCATCAGTAGATGTCTAAAATTTAGGAATCTAATCTGAGTTATTTGTCTAGTAGTGCACAGAGAGAGAGGTAGCTCTAGGGGACAACACATCCTGTGGTAAGATAGGAGTCTAAATTAGGCTGGAAGAAGGATTATCTGGGGCGCCTATTTCTTCTGGCTGCTTTACCCTACCCACCGTGAACTTGGATGTTAAAGACAACTTTCAGTTTTGTCTTTTTAAAGCCAAATTAATAAGGAAGCCATTAATTAATAAGTCAATTAAGAAGGAAGAAAAAGCAGAAAAATAAGATAATAGTCCAAGGAAGTAATGTTTTGTTTGTTTTGGCCGGGGAAACAACTCTGACAGAAATCTTTTAAGTGTCTACGATGAAAAAGACAGTGTTATTTCTGTTTCAACCAAAGATAATGACTACATTTTGTGGTCTATTGCATTAATTTTTTTAATGAGCTTGTGTTCCTGAGAAGTGATGAGAAACCTAGATGCAATTCCTGTCTGCTATAGGGCAGTTACAGCACATCAGCTGTCACGACACATCATGACACATATACAAAGATTTTAAGGGACTTTGTGCAAGAAAGAGTCCTTCTCTCTACCCGTCATTTCCGAGAAAATAAGAAAAGTGATAATTAGGCCTATTTAGGAGGTCTGGTTGAGCATCATGTGTCTTTCACACAGGCTTCTGGGAAGTTTTTATAAGAAAGAGATTTTGTTCATGATTAATCTGAACCTTATTTAAACCATGACCTCACTCATTCATTAATTTCTATCTCAATAGGATACACTGGAGTGAGGAAAATGATGTGTGTTTTTTTGTCACATAACTTGTTTATATCTGTAATCTCTTCCCATCAAAAATACCAACCTACAGACAAAAATCCCTAGACCTAGGAAGAAACCCCAACTTGTGAATCTGAGTCTTGTGAGGCCAGGACACACAATTTCCTTTGGAAGCATTATGTCTCTTTTAAGTGTAATCATGCAAAAAGTTAAACATTAAAAATAGTAACGACAGAAGACTATTGATTTATGTAACATCATAAAGGCATAGCAAAACCCAAAGAACTTACCTCTGAAGTGCATTTTAAGGGATGTACACTGCATAGTAAATTAATTTTACAGTAAAAGTATGGAAAAGTGAATTAATTCAAAGTTTTCTTATGAAACCTGAAACATAAATACATAAATGAAAAAAAAAAAAAAAAAAAGTGGAAGAAAATTGTTATGCAGGCATTACAGTGGAAGAGCTTACTGCTACAGGGGAAAAAAATCAGAGGTTATTCCCACAAAAATACACTTTTGTCCTGGTTTCATTAGTTTGCAGAATTATATGCCTAAATCTCACTGCCATCTATAAATATTAATGGTTTTCAAAAAGTCTAGACTTCTAGACTATGGATACTTGACTGAAACCGCTGCCTATGTATGTTTGACAAAGGTTTCTTCTACAGAAAAAAAGAAAGGTTTATTCAGAGTGTTTTGTCCCTTCCTGGGGCCTGAGTGCCAGTCTGGAGGACTCTGGCTCTCCACTGGCACACCGGCTCCTTAGAGGGAAGATGGATGAATTTTTGCACAGGTGGATTGAGTCTGGCCCTCAGTGCTCATCTGGATATTGGCTTTTCAGTCACAAAGTGATCCCAGATGTAAGGATATCTGCTGTGAAGAGAAAATATGCATGTGATAAAGAAGGCAAGTTTCTTCATTTTAAGCCTTGATATACAGGCAGTCCAAACAACGTACATACATATCATCAGGTTTCAAAACAAACAAAAAACAAAGCAAGCAAGCAAAAAAAAGTGTATCTCCTAGTGCAAATAGAGCAACTGGGACAAATTATAAAGGAAAAAAAAAAAAAAAAAGTATTTTTGGTAATGAGATTGGCTATCTTTCAAATAAAACAGTTTATCAGGCTTGATGCATATATGTATATTAATAAAAGGTGAGCTAGATAAGTAATGATTATGTACCTCTGTGTTATTACAACTCTGAAGAGTGCTTCAGGGGTCAGGAACCAGCAGTGTGTGGGGAGATTTTGAATGGGATGTCACAGAGCAGTGCCTGACCTAGAGTGAGGGCAACTGGGCACAGCACCAGTGAGGGGAAGAAGGGTCCCAGTGTGCTCCCAGTGGGCACTTTGTAGAGCTGGGTCCCTACTCTGGCAGCATCAGACTTCATGTCAGAGCGAGAGTTGGGTGTCACCACTGGAAGGAACCTGGGAGCAATGCTGTGTTTCATTTAATTCCTCAAGGGTAAGGCTGGTGGAAGGACAACAAAAATTAGTGTTGTTTTGAGGTAGTAATGAGTCAACTAAATGAAACGAGGGATAGCTTATAAAGGCTTAGATCTTGTTTCTGTGAAGGAGGATTAAATGATCAAGGAGAGTTCACAGAGAGTGATATGCTCAGTTGTCTGGTGAGCAGGAAAGGAGATCAACTGAGGAGAGCGTTTTCACTGTGCACAGAGAGGGATGAGGCAGACTGAGACGTGACTGTTTTTGTACCTTGAAGTATAGGAAGTGGCAGGGCAAATTTTGGCTATGATCCAGTAGTAACCACAACTTATCTTGTATAGACATTTATATAGAAGGAATAAATTTCTAACTTGGTTAAAATTAAAAAAGTAATAACTTAAGTAATCGACTGGTTGATAAATCAGTGCAGTTCTGGGACAGAAGTAGAATGGAAAGAATCAAATGAGAAACATAAGACCATGAGTCCAGCTGGGATAACTGAAAAATGTGTGTTAATCAGCTTTGCAAGACAAAACCTCTGCAAGTCATAGTTCCTAACACCACCTCCAGTTTTCCTGGTGCACAGCTGAGAGGTTGCCTTCATTTCCGCTTTCACAGGACAGCCACATGAAATAATCAACCAACCAGTAAACACCACATCATCAGCACAAGGTGCTCCAAATTAGAGTGACTAGAAATGACAGAATGATCTCACCCTCCTCAGATGTAAGTCAGCTAGTAGAGAGGCCTATTTTTGTTTACACCACATGGCTTGAAATAAATCATATAGTCACAGAAAACATCCCTGGTGATGAGCAGGGACAAAGGGACACAAGGACTTTGGCAAGTAAGCATTGTCAAGTGCTTGCATTTGTGTGGGTGCTCAGTAAATCTCTACTTGACTGCATTACTCAGGAGATACCAAACTCTTCAGGCACTGAATTTCCGGAAGTAAATTTTTCAGACCCTCATCTCTCTGCTCTTGAGTAGGTTTAGAAGTGCTTAAGTCTTGAAAGTCCTAATTAGCTCATATCTTTATCCAGATCAAAAGTCTCTAGTGGTGATCATCTACTTCTTTTACTTTTTGTGATAAAAAGGCTTGGAGCATCCCTTACAAAATCTGTCCTTCAGCAAGATATACAAGTAGATATTATGGTAACTTTGATCCAATGGGTCAGTGGTTAGGGCAATCATGGAGGTTTGGGAGACTTAAACACTTCCTTTGCCTAAGGAAATAGTATAGAACTATAGTCCTAATTTAAGGTAAAGACCTTAAACATTGGGTTTTAGGATGTTCACAAAAGTTCCCTTCATCTAGTTTATTGAAGTGGTTTCACTTTGCTTAAAATAGTGAAATACCCTTAAGGCCAGGAGTGAGAGTGTGTTTGTCTTAATGGTAGCTCTCTCCTTATCATGAAGAAATGGAAGACTTTGTTTTAGTCTTTGGTTCACTGAAACCTGAAAGAGGAAAGAAAAAATAATGAAGAATAGTATAAAATAATGAGAATAGTATTTCAAGGAACAAATCCCTTTAAGTAGATTGAGGGGAGGAGATATGGATTAAGATCAACACAAGCAGGGCAAGGGAACTGGTCTTGTGAGTCTATCATGTGGTTGTTAATAGTCTGTTAATAGAATTTCTGGATGAAAGACCTAATTGTGTCTATTCTCGCGGTGTTTTATGAGGAGCCTGAGTACAGAAAGTACAGTTATAGGGTCCTTATGCTTCCCTTTTCCTTCCCCCAGGTAGTACTCTTTGGTAGTACTGGAAGAATTGTTACCTGAGGGGTCCTCCCTGACATGATCCAGACCCTCAGATATTCTGACCTCTCAAAGGAAAAATATGTCTTAATGTATTGTAAAGCAGCAAATTAAGTGCCTGGAGTGACTATTACTGTTTCTGGTGCATCATAGATAAAGCAGGAGCTAAAGAAGGATTTTGAAGGTCATGATTTTGAGGACCCTTATACTGAAATTCTATAGACTCACAGTAGAATGTATGCAAACAATATATATACTAATGGAAATCAAATGCCTCACATCCAACAAAATATGGGAATGTGTAACTGGAAGAGAATGCCTGAGTCACTTATTCCAGTCCAGCCATTTGCAGACATCAGGAAGAGTCAAGCCAATGTTACATCTGGATGAGTCTACAGAAGGTTTGTTGCATATCTGTAAATTCCCTGATATGTGTGCATGCATATGCATGTATGGATTCGCCTGCATAACGCTGGTTCCTGAAGACTGTGTAACAATGAAAGAAAGTAATCAGGAATGAACTCCTGCAGTAGGAAGGAGTTAGTCATGGAAAACATGGATGAGCCTAAAAACAGATTCTAGATAACTATAGCTCTGATTAGGCATACCTTAGCCATCAGAAAAGAGATCATAAATCAGCATCTCTGATTTGCGGTCACTGAGGTCCCTAGCACCAGATCCAGAAAGCAGACAATGGGTGTGAAGGGTCTACTTGTCTCCGTGGGTCAGGGAGCACAACTGAGCGATGTGTGGAGGCATGCTGACATACTTTAAATTTGAAGCATTTCTTTCCTCTGAAAAGAAAGTGTCAAAAACATTTGACCCATCCCTGCAAAGCATATGCTAAGATGGATACTGTCTGATTTAAAGTGGGTAAATCAAATCCAGGGGTCATTTAAAAATAAATACATGAATAAAAAAAAGCCACACTTGGTCTGAAAGTTTTTCTAAGGTGTGTGTGTGATGGGAAAGCTTCCCATTTCCACTGCTGCAGTGTAACTTGCTGCACACTCCCCCATGTTGCAATGCCAATATGCTTTGGTCTCTCTATTGCTTGCTTTTAATGTAAATGCAAACCCACTGGACATGCAGGGGGTTTTACTAAATCTGACAAAAGTAACCAACCAGACCTACCAATAAAATATGCAATTAGTCTTTATTAGCAACTAGAAGAGCAATCCATTTCAAATTAAAGAACTAAAGTTAGCCATATTTAAATTTGTATATTTCATATGAGTTTCTAATTGTTGCAATAACCTAACTGCATGGATTTTTCCTCCTAAAAGGAAATTAATCTTTTCGCCCTACCTTTGGGCATACAATTGATTTCTCATTACACTGGAGTTCTCATCAGCCTGTGCTAATTGTTATCCTAAGCAGCCAAATTAAAAAGGGAAGAGACTTAGTCTGTCATCCCTAGAAGCATCTTCTCCATGGCTGGATCATGCTGGCAGAGCAGCACGATCAAGGTAGACTTTGCAGTGCCTACCCTGTAACTGTTTTGAAGAGATACAAGGTGAGTCCCCAGGGACTCAGTATATTACCTTTTCCCCTGCCCTAAATTCACTTCAATTTGTTTCAAAGGATTATTGATCTGAATGCTAAAGTCATTAGCCTCAGCACTTAACTGAGGATGTGAAGAAGTACATTTAGGTTAGCATCGCCAGGTCAAAGACGCATTTGAGATGGAAATCATTTCTGGAGTTCCTGTGAATTGATCCAATACAAGATAATATTTCTGCATGAACTTCCTGGTTCCCATATGTCACACCTTATTTCCATATACAGTTATGCCCCCATGGTAAGCCATTCTGATTTATTTATTTATTTATTTATTTATTTATTTATTTATTTATTTATTTTTACAAAGTCAGTAGCAAGCTAATAGAAAACCGGGAAGGTGGTAAGTTTTAAAGAGAAACTAGATATTAGTGTATCAGAGAGGGCAACAGAAGATAAGTGGATACAATTTATCTTCTACTCTGTACCTTGGACTAGAAAATATTAATAAAGAGTTGTTCAGGTAGATGTTTTTAAGTACTGAGTATCAACATCTCCTTCAGCATCCATAGTTCTCACCAACTGTGGTGGAGAAGGCTTATCTCTGGGCAGAAGGTCACTATGGTTCAGGACTGAGAAACTGCAGTTTGCCCAAGAGCAGCAGAGGCCCAACCCCACTCATTTGAAACCATGGGGTAGTACTGAAATGTCAGAATTAACAATTGGAAGATGTGAATAATTGGCTTTGCAAGCTGGGACTCATCCAGAGCTATTAATATTTGGAGATTGTCTTAAACCCTACAGCATGAGATTTAGTGTCCTTTCTCAATGTTGTCTGAGGGTGAATTATTTTAATTAAAAATTTTAATCATCTATCAAAATAACTGTGAGTTTTCCTGGTATCTTATGTAGACGTTTTATCACATTTAGAATCCTGCTATTTTATTATTATTATTTTATTTTATTTTTGGCCTCAACCCCATCCTGTAGCAATTAATTACAGTTTAATCACATGGTGAGTTAGAAATGACATTCCTTTGATCTCCCTTTCATTCCTCACCTCTTAATTTCCTTGAACATCTATTTGGACTCATGAGACAGAATCTTCTCCAGAGCATTCATTATCTTATATTCTTTTACCACATCCCCTCCTAGCCATCTGCTTTCTAAAATACATAATTGCAGCCTTTCTGAGGTTCGAATTTTGAATAGTCTACAAAGTGCTTTGAAAAAAAAAAAAAAACGGATCATTCTCACTTAGAATTTTTTTTCC
Organism: Oxyura jamaicensis; assembly: GCF_011077185.1. Taxonomy (NCBI): domain Eukaryota; kingdom Metazoa; phylum Chordata; class Aves; order Anseriformes; family Anatidae; genus Oxyura; species Oxyura jamaicensis. The sequence continues at coordinate 153,382,906 of NC_048894.1, read as the reverse complement.
TTATGAACATAAACTCTAGATGTGCTTCATTCAACAGTGAACTACTACTGATATTCGAATGCTACTTTATTACCTTCATGTTTCCAACTCCTCTGGGTCATCTAATGTGTCAGTGCTGACGGAGTAAGATCAAATCTGAGATTCCCCCCAGTTTAGATGTCAGCTCTCGATGCCCCATTCATCTTGCCTAATCTGCTCACTATGATTTATTATACCCCAAACTTCTCAAGTGCAGAAATATGAGTGTCCTGGCTGGATGTGTGTGGTGATCTCTGACACAGACCTCCATTTCATATCAGTGTCCTCAGCCCCCAGAAAGCAAACAAAAAAGTCTTAACCAGACCAAAGCCATGTATTGGTAACAGGTGATAGGTTGTGAGGAAATGGCCTCAATATGCATCAGGACAGGTTTAGACTGATTAATTTCTTCACAGAAAGGGTTGTCAAGCGTTGGGACAGGATGTCCAGGAAGGTGGTGGAGTCCCCATCCCTGGAGGTATTTAAAAGATGTGGATGTGGCACTTAGGGATGTGGTTTAGTGTCAGATTTCACAGAATCACAGAATCACAGAACTGAAGGGGTTGGAAGGGACCTCGAAAGATCATTGGGTCCAACCCCCCTGCCAAAGCAGATTCCTTAGAGCAGGTTACCCAGGTAGACGTCCAGACGGGCCTTGAATATCTATAGCCAGAGGAGATTCCACAACCTCCCTGGGCAGCCTGGGAGATTTGTTAGCGCGCGGTTGATGGATGGACTTGATGATTAAGGGTCTTTTCCAACCTAAATGATTCTAAATGCTTTAGCTGTTTCCCTTCTTCCTGCCTCTATTCCTATGTGTCCAGGAAATCCTTAACTAAAGCCCACCCATCAGCTCCTTTGAGCTCTTGTATTGCACAGGTGAAGATTACTGAAGTTCTGCAGCTATGAGATAAAGAAAATTTGTGATACTTTTTCATCCAAAAGTAGAAGTTGTGGGTCTGGGCTGTGCCTGCTGAGGGAGGAAAAATCATAATATGGAGATATGCATGGTTGTTCCCCCTAAAAAAGGGACTTTCACTTCCATGCTCTTTCTGGGTCTCATCTAAGGTAAAGTGCCATACGTCAGTCCTCAGTTATGTAGACATGAAGTTTAAATATCATAGATTCATAGAATATCTGAGTTAAAAGACACCCACAAGGATTATCAAGTCCAACTCCTGGGTCCCCAAAGGACCACCCAAAAAATCAGACCCTATATCTGAGAGCATTGTCCAAACACGTCTTGAACTCCAGCAGGCTCGATGCTTTTATCACTTCCCTGGGGAGCCTGTCCCAGTGCCCAACGACCTCTGGGTGCAGAACCTTTCCGTAACACCCATCCTGACCCTCCCCTGTCCCAGCTCCATGCCGTTCCCTCGGGTCCTGTCGCTGTCCCCAGAGAGCAGAGCTCAGCGCCTGCCCCTCCACTCCCCTCATGAGGGAGCTGCAGGCCGCCATGAGGCCTCCCCTCGGCCTGCTCTGCTCTGGGCTGAATAAACCAAGTGACCTCAGCCACTCCTCATACGTCTTCCCCTCCAGACCCTTCACCATCTTTGTTGCCCTCCTTTGGACATTCTCTAAGAGTTTTAGATCTTTGTTATATTGTGGTGCCCAAACTGCACACAGTGCTCCAGGTGACACTGCACAGGGCAGAGCAGAGTGGGACAATCCCTTCCCTCAACCAACTATCAATGCCATGCTTGATGCACCCCAGGGTATGGTTGGCCCTCCTGGCCTCCAAGACACACTGCTGGCTCATATTCATCTTGCTGTCAACCAAAACCCCCAGATCTCTCTCTCCGCGCTGCTCTCCAAAATCTTGTCCCCCAGTCTGTACGTATAGCCAGGGTTGCCCCTTCCCAGGTGCAGGATCCAGCACTTTCTCTTGTTAAACTTCATATTGTTGGTGATTGTTCAGCTCTCCAACCTGTCTAAATCTCTCTTCAAGGTTTCACCACCTTTGATGGAGTCAACAGCTCCACCCAATTTGGTATAATCTGTGAACTTGCTCAAAAAACTTTCAAGTTCTTCATCCAAATCATTTCTGAAAACATTGAAGAGGACTGGTCCTAAAATGGAACCCTGGGAAACCCTACTAGTGTCAGGTCACCAGTGTGAAGTAACTCCATTTACCCGAATCCTCTGGGCCTGACCCATCAACCAATTGTTCACCCATCTTATTATGCTTTTATCTGACTGTATTCTGGTCATTTTGTTCAGAAGGATACTGTGAGAGAGTATCAAAAGCTTCACTGAAATCCAGAAAGATTACATTGACTGGCTTCCTTTGATCAACTGGCTGGGTGATCTTGTCATGGAAGGAAATTACATTTGTTAGACATGACCCTCCCCTAATGAATCCATGTTGGCCCTGACCGATGACTGCATTGGCCTTTATGTGTTTTCCAGTAAGTCCCATAATAATCTCCATAATTTTACCAGGCACTGAAGCGAGACTGATTTAACCTGTGTAAGTGCACATTGGTAAACCTCTCTAATATGAGCCAGTAGAATATAACAAGGAAAAAAATGAAACCCTGAAGGGAGATAGAAAAAATTTAGTTCATCTTGGAAGTCTGTCCTTCTGCTTCTAAGAAGAAGGAAAACAAACAAACAAACCCAATCTGCTTCTATGTGATTAAACCTGAAAAAATAGGACAGAAGTAACAGGGAGGGGGTAGGAGAAATTGTTCCCAGAGTAAAAGTAGAAGGAAGAGCTAAAGGTTAAAAAAAATAAATAAAAGTTTGAAATCTAATACTTTAGAAATATGACATGCCCTCACAGGAGGAGCTGAAAGGAAAAGCTCTGCACCTGAGATCAATCAGGCACACAACAAATAGCAAGTCCTTACATGTCGCTGCTGCAGTTGCATACATAGAGGGAAAGAGGGTGCATCAGGAAAAGTCACATTTCACGGGAACCAAGCAGCAGATACAATTGATGTTTGCACATCACCTCATTAACACCAGTGGGTCTGTGCCAGGTGCTGTCTTGTTTCAGGGCTCGAGAAAAGGGCTGGATGCAGCCCTCACACCAGAGCACTATTTTTGTCCATATATAGAAGATTTCTGATTTAGAAAGGACTTCAGCTAGTGAATAGTAGCATATTCCTCTGCTTTTAGGGAAGAGTCACAGCTGCTCGCTCTCTATTCTGTATTCAGGTGCAATGAGCAAGCCTAATACTTGTTTTATTCCCCAGTATAGCTGCATGGTGCAAGTGAAAATGCATGAAATATGATAGTAAGGGACACAAAAAGCCTGATTTATTTATTTATTTATTTCCCAGAGGACTTAATTACTTATAACTCCAACTGCTTTCAGTTTTAGGATTCAATTTTGCAGACATCAGGCCTGAAATGCAAACAGACAACAAAATAGCTCTGCTCCAGACAAGAAAGGTGAAATGAAAAAAAGTACTTAAACATTATTTTTTCAGCTTTAACTCGGACTGACAACCACTATGGTCAGATATATACTATAGCAAAACCTCATTATTGCAAAATGTAGTTTTCTACAGTACTCAAAATTTTATTCAGCTATTATCTCCACCACTCTGCTGTTGCAAACACCGTTGCATTAAATGTCTGTGTCTCTAAAGGGATTGCTGCTCCTTATGACAACACACTTGCTTTCAGAAGAAGAAACAAAACCAAACAAACCTTCAATACTATACACACAAACTATGTGCTTTGGCATCAGCCACTGCTTGCAGCAAGACAAGCTCACCTAATGCTGTCAGTGATGCTGTGGGTGTAGATGAATATGTATGCACATGTTTGGGATCTTAGTCCTTCCCACCACTTAACATAATCTTCACTGTGGCAGAGCTTCTCCTATAAATACTCTGCCTTTTAAGGCTTATATCTTTGTTTTAAAAAGCTACCACACAGAAGGGAGAGCTAGCTTAAACAGGTAAGTTACTTGTACTAAGAAATAATGGAGATGGAGTAAAGCAGACTTAGAAAGAAAGAAACAGTTATTCTGCATTGAAATAGGTAAGGGTTGGAAATGGATGTTACAAGTCAATGTTGTTCTCTTTGCAAGGGGAGACTAGAAATCTCCTAGCTGTCTGTCAGTCTTGACATTAGTTCGTTATTGTGCAAGACTTTGGTTATTTTCTGCATGTAATTGAAATGCTTTGAATACCCCTGTTTGAACGAAGTGTCAAGATCAGCTGCTAAAAAAGCAACTGCAAAGAAAGTGAAATACCATATAGACTGTAACTTCATTAGTGGTGTTGTCTTCCCTGTGGTGATTAAATTCTGTTCTCACCATCATATTTTTTCAGTTATCTGTTTGAGACAAAGGTGATAGCTTAAGGTATTTACTGATAAAATAAGGGAAATCTAAGTTGTATGGAGTTTCCAAAAATTATTTCTGCTGTGATGCATGTGGAAATTGGGATGATAGCCTATGAGGTTTCCTTGAGGATCCTGATATATTAGTACCCATAATGATACGTGATGTAGTAAAAGCCATGTTGAAACAAATTATTCAGACAAAATGAAAAGAGTAATCTGTTTTCTTGCTGATCCCCAGCTTGGCTTTACAGCTCAGTGGCTTGTGCAAAGTTCTCCTGTAAGTTGTGGACTTGTACACAGATGTATTATGCTTATTGTAGAAATTTAATTTAATTTCTAATATGAGACTGTTCTATTTCTTTTTATATTTTTCTCCTCTCTGGGTTAAAAACAAACAAACAAAAACCCCACAAAACTATATATCTGCTGTTTCCAAAGCAGCAGGAGCTACTCCAGATAGTAGGGGGAAGGAAGATTTTTGTAGTGGTGCTGATCTGAAGACATAATACAGTCTTCTCCTCTCAGGACTTGCTAGTTTTGATCAATTAACAGATTCAGATGTTCAAATGAGCTTGACTGTTAGGCATGAGAAAATGAGGTTTACTTTCTGAAAGCAAGCTGGAAAGAGAAGATCTAAAATAAGATTACTGTTGAGCACCAACCCTTTAAGAAATGATGGTCAGCGATGAAGGAGGAGGGAATCTAATTAGAAAGCTGTAGGCAACAGGTGAGGTTGTACCTTTAAGTGGTTCCTGCAAGTTGCATCTTTAATGAATGGTCATACTGCAGAAGCTGTTGTGGAGCAGCTTGCAGACCAGGTAAAATGGAGTGCAATTAGTTGTTCACAGGCTCTTTGTGTGTATTGAGTTCCACCAAGGAGTTTGAAAGAGGGGAAGTCCTTCAAGCAGAGTACTGGGTGCTTACACGCTTAGGAGGAGGGAAGTGCTGAAGATGCAGGGGAGGTCTAAACACGCAGCCATGAGTGTTTGCGTTTATTTATTTATTTATTTCCTAATATGTGGCTTATTTGAAATTCCTGGAGTGATGTTAGGAAACCCATGCAGTATGTTGTCTTGAAAGAAAGGCAGAATCACATTCAGAAGGGATAAAAGTTGTGGACAGGCACTTTGATTATTGCACCGGATGGTTGCCTTGGCAGAGTTTACAAAGTAACAGGATGTGGGAAGAGGCATGGGTGGCATCTATAATAGGCCATTAAAACTCTGTGTTTTATTGTGGAAGGGTGTTCCACAAGTAAGAGGACCAGCCCTGCTCCCAGGGAAAGCTGATGCCTATCTTCCCTGGAGCAGGAATGACTAAATTTTACATCCTTGTTTGACTCACCATGAAGTCTTCGCCTCCCTAGGTCTTTTGCATGCCATTTATCTGGCTCAACTGGAGTTTAATTGTTCACTCATTCTAGATGACCTCCTTTCTGCCATGAACTCAGGTAACTTTTGCTGTGGTCCCTTAAATATGCATCATCATGGTTGCCTGGACTTGGCAAGGCATTGCACACACCCTTCTAATCAAAGGCAATGCCAGGCAGAACTAGCTGGAGTGTTAGCAGTGGTTTAAACACAGTAAAATATAATGTGTGAAAGGAGAGACTTCAAAGGACAATTGCACCACTGCATGTTTCAAATGTTTACTAATGTTAAGCTCCACTAAAATTACCAAAAAGATGAAGGTGCTAGTGAGGGAAGGTAGGAGGCTGTAGGTGTTTCCCTGAGTGTTTGTGTGGTTCTCCTTGGGGATGGCCATTATTGAGGTGGGCTGGGGTGCTCTAGCAGTTCTGATCTTTCCTTTGTTCTTCTTAACCCTCCTCTGGAGATCAGACCTTCCCCAGCAGGTGTTTTATAGCTCTGCTGTCTCTCCTGCTGGTATTTACTTATGGGTTCATTAAGTAGTATTTTCCATAGTTAGTTTAAATAGGTACTCCTCAGCTCTGATAATAGATTGTGTTAAATCTTATATAATCCCTGCTTGGCTTATTTGTTTGCAGGCTAATTCTCCACTCATGTTAACTTAATAAGACATCTTTTAATACTCTGCTCCAACCTCTGTTTCTGGCATACTAGTGGAAACCGAAGTTTTGCTGGGAAACTCAGCCCACCCCCATGCAAGGGGACTGGTTCAAAATCCTGCTTTTTTCATTGGTGAGCTTAATTTGGACCTTGTGCAACCTCCTGGTAACATTGAAATCAGTGGAATGGACCCTGAAATCATAGACGTCTAGGCTCTTCCTATAGATGGGGTCTAAACTAAGGAGTTGATTAGATTTTTTCTTTCTTTCTTTTTTAAATAAAATTGTTTCTACTCTGAATATGCACAAGATAAGATCTATGGGGTGAAATCCTAGCTTTTGTGCAGACTATTGACTCTGATAGTGCCAGATACCACTTGCTTTCATGCCCGTAACTTTGGTGTTAAATACTCTGGTGGCTGAGTTGTTCACACAGAGCTGACAGACTTGACACAAGACCTGCAGGAGCCCTGGTCTATTCTGGAGAAGCAGCTGAAGGCCAGTGGGAAAGCCTGGGTTATCTCAAATGGCATCAGACACCTCCATTTAGGCAACTGAATGCCACCATGGGTGACAGCCTGTATGATGTAAAATCATCTCCTCCTTTTCCATAAGAAATCCTAGTAATAAAGCACGCTCTATGTAAATGTGGTTTTGATGTTTGCCACTACTCTGCACTCTTATGGTGGCTACCAACCAGAACAGTTCTGCTAGAAACACAAAAGTTTAAGCCACAAGGTTTTAGCACTTTGACTAAAGGAAAATATGTCAGATTTTCATGTTACTTGGCATTTCTGTGCATATCTTCTTAATCAAAAATAGCAAGCAGTGATATAATTAGGGAAGACCATGTAAAAAAAAAAACCTTTGTTTTGAATATCTGAGATATCTGAAAATGAAAAAAAAATACATGAGCAAGGTGAGGGAATTAGCTGAAATCCTGATTTTGTTGGAAGACCTTCCCCAGGCACTACACTTTCAGATGCTTTCTTGCATAAGAAACTTGTAGCACAAGGCCGGGCTATGTTGTCATGGAGACTTTCAGGATACCTCATCATTTTGCTATAAAATACAAGTTTCGGAGTGGCTGTCATATTAATTTAGTCACAGGACTAGACTTCCCACTGGTCCTATCCCTTCAGCCCTCATTGCTGTTTACACTAAATCTTTTTTATGCCCTTGCAGAGCATAAGGGTGGTTGCATGTTCTTTTATGAAGCTGTCTTTGCATGAATTGACAGGGCACAGTGGAATAAATTAGTGTGAAGAGGGATTTATGGCACGGCTGAGAAAAGAGTGCAGAAAGGCTTCAGTTTTGTGAGGGAAGAAATCTGTTTTGCCATCACCAAAAACATGGTTTACCGTTTGCTTGGTCATATGGCACTGACCAGATGGCGCTTGGAGAAAAAAAGCCAAAAACATCCAGTTTCTTTTTATGAGGCATCTGAGAGACAACCTGAATAACTCCACAGTCTATATCTGATGTGATTCCAGATTTAGTACCATGTACCAAAAGATCTGGAGCCCTAGCTGACATTAAAAATGCTGAATATGAATGTATTAATCTGTAAAAAGGTTTGTGTGTGTAGTAGTAAGAAATTTTCTGACCTCTAGGGCTAGAAGTCTTAAATGCCCCCAGGAGTCTACCGCTCCTTCAGATGGGATTTGCCTAGCAATTATGCAGTAAAACAGGTCTGATTCCTGGTGTGTGCAGTGCTGGCCTCAAGCTGTCAGCCCACTTGAAAGGGTATAAGAGAGAACTGACATTAAATTGTCATGTGCAGCTTCCAAACACGGTTATCACTCTGACTTGTCTCTTGTTCTTCCAACCATTCTCTGCTCGTTTTTGCCCTGGCATCCACACCAGCATTCCTCTTTGCGTATTCATGAATCTTCACTCACTTCATCCTCTGCTTTCCCTGCCCCAGCCTCAAACACAATTACACCTTCGTGGTGCTCCTCTTTCTCTCAGCTTTGCCTCTCTGCCTTTTGCCTGAAACCAAGGAGGCTACCTGGTGTTGCTGTTATCAACCAAGTTACATACAATTTACAAGGACACACATTTCTATTCAGGTCCTTTCCAGGAGGTGTGTGTAGGTGGAGCCGATAGATGACATCGAGACCTCACAAGGCTATTTCAGACAGACAGCGTGGAAAGAAAATGAGTCTACGGTAGGCTAGGTTGCTGTGTCCTGTCTGCTGTCCCTCAGATTTATTTCACTTCTGCAGGATATGTATGTTGCAAGAAACCTATTTCAGACTACATCCTAGAAGTTCTGTTTGTCCCCATGTTTGCCTTATTTCTTTCTTAACCCAACCCCCTTCATCCTCAACAGCTAGAGGCAAATTAAAATGTCTTTGGGTGGTAGTAATTTGTCAGTGCAAATTCTCATCTCTCTCCAAGTCAATTGTTCAAGGAGCAGAGGGTTTGCACTTAGATTCTAGCTGCTTGGTGGAAAAATCCTGTGCTTTGTCCTCCTGAATGATGTTTTCTTCTATGTTAAGGGGTTGAGTGGTGGTGGGATGCCAGCAAATTCCTGGCTGATTGTAGACAAAGGTTCTCTGATGCCCAAAGGCTCTTTCTTTCTTTTCTTGCCTCCTAGACTTTTTCAAGCATCTCCCTGGATGCTTCAGTCCTCACGTTGATGACCCCAGACCCACCATCTCACACCAGTGGTTTGCCCTGGGGACCTGCACAGATGGAGACAGAGGTGTGCCCTGGTGGGGCAGCAGGATGGGACATTCCCTGCTTGCCCTGGGGCAAATTATGTGGTAGGGTTTGGCACTGCTGTGCTAAACTTGGGAGTGATGAGAAATGACATTTGACAGGTTGCTATGTAGCCTTCTAAGACCTGCTGTTGGTATTCCTACACAGAGTTCCCCTCGTGTCTGAAATGTCCCCCAGTTCCTAGAGATTTTCATGTACACAGGAATGGGAAAGTTGCTGCTTCTGTAGAGCACCTTGACATCTTCTCTGGTCTCAGTTTAAGTTAGTGAATATCAATTTACATTTCCTCATAATTATTCCCAGAGAATATTGTGTTCTGCTGGACAGCCCATCCTACTTGTCTTTACACCAGTAATCAGCTTCAAGAAATGCAGTGAAATGGGAATGGAACTGGTTGCTGTTTGTCCTCACCGGCAAGTGGGTTGTACTCTGCAGTACAGAGAGCTCTCCCAGAGAATGGGTCCCTGCATTGCTTCTCAAGAGTAAACAAAGAAAACAGAACTATGTTTTCTCACAGTAATAAAATGCAAAACATTTTCAGAAGTGGGTATTTATTCTTTGTACCTTTATTTTATGTTTGGTGATGTGTAACCAAGCGTTTCCAGCAGAAGGCGTTTCAGTTGCTGCATTGCTGATCAGTGACGTTTGAGCAGGTAGAGTTTTTCCCAAAGATACTGAAAGAATTAAAATCAACTACAGCGTGACAAAAGATGAGTGGTTATAGTTGTGGCTTTGTACAGGATCCTAGACAGTTCATTTGGGGCCCTTAGACATGATACTGTTGAAAAGGATATTTGAATTTAAGTGCTTTGAACTTCAAAGGTATTGTAGGTGTTTAGTCCCAATTAAATATATATATATATATATAGAAACACACCAAAAAAAAAAAAAAAAAAAAAAAAAAAAAAAAAAAGACAACAACTGGTCTCAGAAAAGCTAGGCAATGATAAGTGCTTGATGGTTATTTTAATCAATCTTCTCTTCTGCATTTAGCAAGCCATGATATATCTTATTTAGAAATGCCAGCATAAACATTTACAAACTCTTGACATGATGAAGCAGACTGGGGCTTTTAAGAAATTACAGAATAGCTAATTCATGTGTCTCTTTACCTGGCTTTTGCTGGTCTTCTCCAAATGCAGCACATTAGCCAAATTACTTTCAGTGCATTCTACTAATGCAAGTGTGTTTGTAGCAGAGATAGTAATATTTTATAACCCAAAAAACATTCATCTATTATAAGAGACAAAACAAACCTTAAGATATGTAAAATCCTGGAGTGATCTCTTTCTTTAAGAGATCTTTAAATCTGTTTAATAGTGATTGACTAGAATGTCCCAACTGTGTATGCATACAGAAGGCTTAGAAGAGATGGATTTAATGATGTAGTAAATTTCCCACCCTGCTTGGCTCAGATGGATGCATACATACCAGTTATGTTTACCTGGCAGGTGTTCCTTTCCTCTCTGTCCTTTCGTCTTGTTCCTTCTTCTCTTATTCCCATCAAGAATTAAGGGGAAAAAAAAAAAAAAAGAGAGAGAGAGAGATTCAAACTGCTTAGGCAGTGTATCAGTGTAGTAGTATGGAGGGCACCCAAAGATCCCTGAATATCTGACCTCTCTTTCAGACACTTCTGCATGTCTGGTTAGGTAGGAAAGCTGAGACAGAGGAATTAAGACCACAGCAATTAAAGTATTGCCTCATGGTGGAAGTTCTTTGTTTATCTAAATACAGCATTCAGGTAACATTTAGCTCATTGGTATCTGTACAAAATTTTACTAATTTGATGTATGCCCTACCTTACAGCAGTGTGTCTACATGACAGGGAAAATACTGCCACATTTTGAAAGATTGGGTAACAAAGTACATGATGAAGTGGCCTGGCTAATACGTTTGAAGTCTCGCCTGAGCTCAGACTCAGAGAAAAAATTGTTGAGCATCAGGCAGAAGATGCTTTGCCATCTACCAAACTGCCAACTCCAGCATCACGACAAAGGAATACATCAAATAAACCTAGAGATATCAGCCTAAGATATTTAGAAACTCAGTGTAAGCAGACAAGTCCTGTGTCTCTCTTATGCCACCTCTTCAAGGCAGTGGATTACCAGAAATCTTCTGGATCAGAAGAAAAACAATAGGTTCAGGAAGGAATTTAACTGCTGTCCTTTAACAGCTACAGATGCAAGGACTTGATGAAGGGGACTTGTAGCTAAATCCTCAGATGAGTTTTGATTAGCCAGTTGGCTGAGACCTCAATATAGAGCATATATATGGTCTTAGTGTCAGCTTCCTTGCTTTTATTTTCTCCATCCACTTCTCCAAGAGTGCACATGTCTCTGTAATTTAGCAAGACAGGTCCTGTGGCAGGAGATTAAGGTAGTCCAGGGGAAGTCTGAGAATTGCAGGTAATGTGCCAGCTTCCAGCTACATGGCCAGCTTTGCTGGTTCATTTGGGTTAGGGCTGTTCTGTTTCAGGATGTCATTCTGGACACCAGAACAGAACACCCTGTACCCTGTGGACACTGTGGTTGTCCACAGCCTCTTCATAGAGACTGAGAATAATCTTGTACCCTTCTGTCCATCTGTAAACGAAGCCAAGGGCTAGACACTCCAAATTCTGTCACCCCAAATTGATCCGTTTTTGTGTCTGTAAACCATTTTAAATACCTGATGCGATTATAAACACCTATCTGCCAACCTTGGAGGGACATCATAAGGCCTAATTAAATGTTTGCAAAGTGTTCTGCCCTGCTGAGATGCAAGGTTGTGCAGATGACAAAATATTATTACAAATATAAAGTCTATCATGATCTGGGAAAGTAGGTGTCTATACAAAAGCTCTAGCATAGTCACTTTCTGTTGCAGTCTGCAAACAGAGTGTAAATGACAAACTCCAAGACCTTCTCCCCAGAGGCAGGCTCTAGGTTGACACAAGATGCTGTTCCCTGCAAAGCAGGTAAATTGTGAGTGTAAGACAGATACACAGCCAGAAGGTGAGATTAATTAAGTTTATTTTTCTTTCTCTCTCTGTTTCTCTCTCTCTTTTTGCAATGCTTATCTTGTTGAGGTCAATATCTGAGCAAGCTACTTTGCCTGTCTCTATAGAGGAGGAGACAAATGAGCTCTTTTGTCACAGTCCACAAATATGGTTTTGGTTCTTTCTTATGAGCAATATGAGTTGTGCCCTATATTGTTACTAGGAGAGCAGTTTAGGCTTTTTGTTATGTTTGTAATGTTTGTATATCTACACTGTATACAAGTAAAGTGTCTGTGTCATGAAACATGGATCCTGTCAGCCAATGTGCTATAGAAGGATTTGGGTTATGAGTATGACGTCTCCCTTTTCATGAAGAAATCCTGTATATAGTCATTATGGGTTTATCATTCAGTAATGTTGGACTTGATGATCCTTGTGGGTCCCTTCCAGCTCAGGATATCCTATGAATCTAATGTGTTTGAAGTGCTACACTAAGTCCAAAATATATCCAGTGAAGTTGAAATCCAGTCCATGCTGAAACCATGAAGCTAATCTTATCTTAGCTGTTGAGTCTGTAAATTAATTTCAGAGAGTTCATCCCCCAGACCATGGGCTGGGCATCAGTGTGATCTTCAGATAGTGCTTGTCCTGCAGATGGGAGATTTCTAGTTGGTGTAGATCACATCAGCAAAACGTCTCGGCTTGGTAAGGGTGAGACCCATGGGTTACACTTGTTCATTCACTTTCCATGCAGTTACTAGTTTTGCATTTGATAGCCTTCTCTGGGTAAAGTAAACAGTACTTATGTGTCACTAAGCAGCAGCCATAAAGGAAATCAGTTAAGCTTGCTGCTGGTGTCACTAGAGGGGAGCAATACTAAAGGCAAAAGAAGATGATGCGAATCATGTATAAGAAGAAAATAAAATTCCATCTCCTTCTGCAACATCTCCAGGCATCATTTTATACTCCAGCACAATCACAGCCAGTGGAAAAACTCTATAGATGCTATTGCTGCTCCTGTTTTTATTAGCACCTGTCTGGAATTAGTGCTGTCTATAGTGTTTGTCACAGTGCAATCTGAGAACAGATCAAAAGCAATGCAACACCAGGGCAGATAAAATGAGGATTATTCAGGAATATCTTGTTTTCTTGCTGAGACAGTAAGGCTTATTTTAGTTATAAAAATTTTAAGGTATAGAAGCCAACAGGCTCATGATGCTTGGAAGGAAGGAACTGAACAACAAGCCATAAAGTACTTTCCTGAAATTACTTTCCTTTTCCTCTCCAGGGGTTGTTATTCGATACAAATGTTTGGGAAGTTGTTGCAGAGCTAGTGACAACAGTGGAGAAGGTGACAATGGTGCTGCAAAGCTAGAACAGTTGGAGCAATGGTGGGAAGAGACACTGGCCAAATGCTGGGGTCTGTTAGAAGGAAGTGGTTATGGACCAACTGGCAGAGGCAGCATTAATATCTGAAGCACAGGCAGCAATCAGTTGTGTTGCAGCTCTTGTTTGTCCAGTGTGACCTACCTGAAGGAGCCTTCACTTTAATGGTGAGGCTTCCTCATGTTTTCTGAAAATTGAGTCTATTAAATTAACTTTGATTATATTTAATTAGAACTTCAAAATGGTCTGCTATCCTCGGCTCCATCAGTGTTAAACACTTTTATAGGACAGTAAAGCTACAAGAGCAATTAATGTATGCGCTAATGCAGGAGCTGTAAATATTTTCAGTACAGTCAAAGTGTCTTAAATAGCACTTACGGCACTGCTCTTTGTTATTCAAAGAGAAAATATTTTGATTCATCTGAATATGTGTTAAAAGCATTAGTGCTTTTGGAAGCATCCGGAGCCATGGTGATTTGTACTTCTGCCCTGGCCTTAATTTTCCCATTTCTTCAATAGTGTGCCAATCATCAAGGCAAGAAACCTCGCAGGTAAAGTGTGAGCCTGGCTTGCTTCTTCCTGGCTTTCTCTTCATGCCTTACCACTGCTGTTGCAGTTATTTGTCCAGGAAGAAGATGGGAGTAGGAACAATGATTAAATGATAGCTATGCCACAGAGCCTCTCACCTCCTCTGCTCAGCCAGTCATCCATTCCACAATTAGGGTCAGCCTAAATTACTTTAAGTTACTAATAGTCAAGTTAATTGTGCAGATTGGAATTGGTGGTGCTCATGGGTCAATCCTTATTGCTTGAGATCTGCTTCTCCCAGCTGATTTCTAGCATCACCTACTTGCTCCAGAGGTGAGAAGAGATTTTAAAGCATGAGGAGAGTTGGAGTTTAGAGCAGGGAGTGTAGAAACTGCTCAGGAGACAAACCTGCTATGGGAAAGATGATGGGAGGGAACTGGGATGGACAGATCCCAGATTGGTGGGAGGAATGGAGTACCAGTAAAGTCATTCTTAAACCCTAGGAGCCTCTTACTACTTTTTTATTATTTTTTTATTCCTATTTGGGATGTAGAAATATTTCAGTGGTGTGCATGATATACGGTTATAAAACAGATCATGTATTTCTCACAGAAAGATGCAGGAAATGTTTTTTGTTGTTGTTGTTTTTCTTTTGGTGCGAGTTCTAGTGTCTATGGAAATGAACTTTTTTAATTTTTATTTTAATTTTTGACAGATGAAGTAAACCAATTTTAAAGCTCTTCACTTTGATTTTTTTTTTTTCCTAAATCTCTTTCCTATTCATCTTTTCTATTCCTGTTCTAATCAGCCTGTTTAAAAGCTAACTGAAGATTGTTCTGGAAAGAGGTGGATCACATAAAGATGCTATAAATGGTGTGATGTGTGCCCTGAATTTGGGACTGAATGCAAACTTAAACCATTTTAAAAACAATGGAATCTTGAGAGTTAAACAGTAACAGAGATCAACTGGTGAAAAATGAGCACAAATGTAACAAAAAGGGTTAGAAATTGGTGAAAACAAAGATACCAATGTTTATCTGTGGAAATCTTTTTCAGAAGCAGCTACAATGAAATGCTCTCACTTTAGAGTTATCCATCTGCAGTGTTAGAAAAACACAGAGTTAAGTTATACTGAGTTATTTTTCTATCCCTGCTCATTTTTTTTAGGGATTATATTTGAAATACTTTTCTCTCATGATAAGGATTAAATATGCTACATCAAAAATGAGTTTTGACTTCAGACCTCTGTTTCTGCAGTCTTGTAATTTAAGAAAAATAACAGCAGTTGTGAAGTCCAAAAAGAAAATGGCAAATGAGTAATGGCATTACCATGAAAAGTCTTTGGCTTTCAATTGAACAATTGTTAAATGAAGCCAAAATATACATTTCACTGCTGTTAACTGTTAGTGATTTGAAAAGATGTGCAAGAACAAAGAAATAATATTGAAACACTGTTAAAGATAACTTTATTGTGAAGCTTAAGGATGAAATTAATTTTGTGTAAAAGTGCATCAGATGTACAGCATTTTAAGTTGTAGGCTGTCTACCTTGCGTAGCTTGGCAATTTTGATCTGTGGGACTTGGAGAGTTCCGCTAGGCTCAGTCATTACCCACCAGTGTGCTATGGATCTGCATAATCACAGCACTGTGACAGTAAAGAAAATATAGGATTTTCCAGAAATATCCTTTAAGCGTAAAGTAGAAGAATAGCTCTCAAAGTGAGTACATGCAATTACAGCCACCTGACCTGGAGATCAGATAGGATGGAAATTCACGACAGCTTCATAATGATCACCACACATGTTGAGGCTATAGCGAGCAGAAGGCAGCTCAACTTTCATTTAAAGTGCAATAAATTACTGTAGATTTATCACAGCAGAATAACAAGTCAAAAGCTAAAACCTCGCTTCTGTGTATGGCTATATAAATAAATTACCAAGAGCTAAACACTCTGTGTGAAACTTGTCATTGTGGTAAAGGGCCCAGGACAGACTTTATTTTTTATCTAAAAGAAAAACAAAAGGCAATTTAAACAATAGTGCTTTTAACTAGGGTCAGCTTTATACTACTTTGACATGGCTATCTAATCTGTTCTACGCAGCCTTTTATAGTAAATATCTCAATAATGGAATACAGTACCCACATTTCCATTAGTGCTATGAAGATCTAATGCATAATCAATATGATGTACAGTAAAAGAAACCAATTATTAACCAATATGTTAATGAAACAAATTAGCTAGAAAGATGGAGATTGCACTTGGCCATTTGTTTTGTGTAATTAAATTCCAATGAATCATGTGGGGCATCCTTCAGAGTAGCTCTAGAGAAAAAGGAATATGGAAGAAATTAGAATGGCTAGGGAGACTTATTAGCTCTGTGTTGGTCATTCACAACAACAATTCCTGTATTATGTGGGAGGAGGAAAGCTTTTTCCTCTGTCTGAGAGAGGAAAAGATGTTATTGTCTTATGTTTGTGGAGGAAGTTGTGGTTCATGGTTCAGTTCCAGACCCCATCAGAAGGAGGATATTTTGGAGACACTTGATTATGTCACAGCAGCAGCAATCAGGACAGAACTTATGACGACGTAGTTTCCCATGGTTATTCATTACAACATATGAAAGTAGAAATAATCTTATTTACCTCTATCTACAATAGAACTAAAAATGCCTTTTCATTTATTGGATACGTTTGATATAATTTGGCTGTAGTAGTTGTCTCTTGCAAAATAAGAGGGGTTTTTACCTCATCATCAAACTAAAAGCTTGCCTGTGACATACTCTATCTCTCTAAAGAAGAATCTTTGCAGGAGGAAATCTTGTAGAAACATGTATTTATTTATTCATTAAATCTGAGTGGTTCTTGCACAACTCTTCTTCTGTTGCATCATTCTTGCAGAGATTTCTTCTTGGATATATATAGAAGATCTTGAGAAAAGTAATCCTGTTTGCATTGTGTTTGACACCTTACCACAGTTAATAATCCTGTGAAAGCCTCAAACGCAGCAATGCATTATGCACTAATCTAGCATATCTGGATATCATGGGACCTCCCAGTCTGTGTGGGGGATAAAGAGCGTCTCTAACATGGGGTTGTGTCATTATGTGTTTGTGTTGCAAGAATAATAAACTTACATGTGTCTTATCACATAGCTATATGCAAAGCAAAAACAGTCCTTGAGACATTCAGTTTAAACAAACAAACCGCAACAAAAACAACAAAAAAGCCATGCTCATAGCAAACTTACAGAACATATTATTCACCTTGATGTAGAGCTTATTCGTCTTTTCCATTTTAATTGTAAAATCTGTTCCCTTCTGGAACCAAGGCAAAAATCACTCTCACAGGTGAAAATGCACAAGCTTTAACAATATGAGAAAATTCATTTCTTACTGCCATCTGCCTCTGGGATGTAAATAGGAAGGGGCTTGATACTGTATATGCTCTGCCTTTGCTATTTAGTTAATCCTGCTGTGATATGGTCCCGCATCTTAAGCATTGACTGTCAGCAGTTCCTCTAAAATAATGCACATCAAAAGGAGGGTGAAGAAAAGAAATACAAAGCCAAGAGGAAAAAGAAAACACAGGAATTTCAGTGCATGCCAGCTTTGCCATCGAATTAAATCTTTTCCTGTTTTCACATCACTGTTTTTCTACCTTCTAAGGACTTTCATAGGACGGATGGTCCAGTGCTGTGTGGAAAAGCTTATACACCCAGAAAAAGGGTGTTTTTTTTTTTTTTCCTCTGTTTTGGGCTTCCTTCATGACATCTGTCATGCCACTCAATGACTCTGGGTGCAAGCTCACATTACAAAAATGGAAATATTACCATGTTCTGGCCCCAGAGGGGTTATGATACCATGCTCCTGAAGGTAGAGGGGTGCTTGTACACCTGAGTACTGTAATTGCAGTGGGTGCTGCTGTGAGAAAATACCAACAGAACACTGTTTTTTGCTTCTTTCTAGACCTGACTTTCTCTGTGGCCATTTCTGGTCCTTCAGGGACCTTATATTACCCTGACTATTCTAGTTTTAGCTGCTCAGGTACTGGCCAGCATCAATACTGACTGCACCACATCTCCCTCTGGGTACCCTGACTTAGTTACCTTAGTTACAGATCTAAATTTCAACAGCAGATTTGTGTCACAGGCTTTGCTGCTTTATGCAGTAAACAGCAAGCCCAGGTATCCATGGTTAGCCACATCAATGAGCTCAGCAGCTGGCATGTAAGGGATGTAGTGCAGCTCTCCATTACATGCATTTAACCATGTCCCTGTTTATTATATCGTTTATTTTCCTATTGACTGCTTTTGTTTGTCACACATTTATTTGAACTTAATCTGTGTCTGTGTGCTAAGCATTTATTTACATTCCAGATATCATTTCTACTATGGGTTTAGATGCATATTTCATGTTTTGGAAATGTTTCACCAGTCCTCGTCAGGTGATGAAAGTATTTTGAGGTAGACCTGGTGTGATATATGTGCTAGTCGGTCCTGCTGCTTGCTAGCTCCAGGTTGATAGCTCAGCACTGTGCATTCATGAGAGGTCCAAACACCTCTCCGGCTGTATTCTCCTGCCCAGGGCCAAGCTGTGGTGTCTGAGCCCCTTCTTCTTCAGCTCTTTTGTATGCATGCATCACCCTTGGTATCTGAAAGCACATTCTGAGTACTCAGTGAAATACTCTATAAAGCTGACACTACTGATCCAACAGCTGCATGCAATGTTTCATGTGAACTCTTGAACAGAGTTATTTTTTTTTCTCCCCACACAGGACTTATCTGGATTTTAATGAACCCTTTCTGATGTAGGTAGAAGAGTTAAGGTCAAAAAAAGAAAAAAAGAAAAAAAATATATTAAAATGCATTTTTTGACCCCTAAGAACAAAAACTTACTAAAAGGGATTTTTATTTTAAGGTGATTTTATCATAAACCCATAATCATATATCTGGGACATATCTAGGGAAGTAATAACAGCAATAATAAAAGAGAAAGAATACAGAAATATACATTCCTTTCCCAAGAAATCTGGTCTGATTTCTGAAAGTGTCATCCCGTGTTTCAGGTGGTACCCAGACTCTGTACAGCAGGAAAAGAGGTTTCATAGACAGCAAGAATTGTTCACACAGCCGTGAGAGATGCTGGGTGCTGAGAGCAGAAGGACCAGACACCTTGTTCTGCTCTGGCAAAGCAGATGGTGTTTGGTCAAAGACAGGGTAAGGTCTTGTGACAATGAAGCTGAACTCTTGGACCATTGCGTGAAGATGCTGATCAATATTTATTGTCCCTAAAAACTGTCACGCAAACCGAGAGGAAAGGATCATGATCATTTATTTTACAAAACTCTTTATATAAAACACCAGACACAAAATACCCATCAGCTGTCCCAGATGCCATCTTAAACAGGATCAACATCACATGTCTTAGTAACATATTCGACCTTGTTCAACCACATTTTAAAGAACTTAAATGTAGGAACCTACTAAGGAAGAAGAATCTCCCCTGCTGCAGTGTGAAAGGGTCTAAAGTTGTTATGGAGTGGCTTAGAAAAGATGATTGTGTTGTTCCCTCTGTTCTTACCATGGAAACCATAAACATATACTGTGGGAGATCTATGACCTTTGCTAAACTTTGTAATTCTTTCTTAGCTTTAGCCTGAGAGTAGATATATGGCCATATTTGTTGTTATTGCACTTAGTTCCCCTCAAAAACTGAGTTTGTGTCAATAGAAATTACATTTTTAGCAGAACAGATTGCAGGATTCCTTTAATTACTGGTGCCAAGGTTAAAAACTCAGCCTTTGCTGAGCCAAATACACTGAACTTTAAAAGCATGTGAGTGCTTGGCTGATAGCTGGCTTTGGACTGTCCATCACATTTGTTCACCAAGCACTGAAAGTGCATGCTCACCAGCAGGTCTAGGTTGGGGATGATGATACCTGCAGTAGGAGCCACCCCTGCCTAAATCAGAAAACATCTGAATTTGGTGAGTTCAGCGCTTCTGGAGAAGAACGGAAGCTGGGAGTTATCCCACAGTGCCGCTTAGCCGCATGGGTTTGGGCCTCAGATCAGAAAAACTTTGTTGTATGTGGAAATATTATCACTACCTTACACTCCATAGTGGTTGTAGTGATTGAGGGGTCACAGCTAAAGTGGCTCCAACTAGAACCCAAAAAGAGCTGAGCACTCTGAGACTAAGAAAAAAAGCTGCCAGGATGATTGGCCCTTAAGTGTGTTTCATGAAGATATAGTGTGTTTCATGAAGAAGATGAAATATGAAATGAAATAAAAGTGAAATAGCTGTATATACATATATATATTTAATTGGCACTGGAGTTGACTGAGGGTAGAATTCACAGCTGAACAGTGTGATTTAAACACATCTCCATTTTTCTCCTTAAGAGACCATTCCTACCTTAACCAGCAAGAAAATATTGAACATTATTATTTGTTTCTTTTGCTGGAAGTACCTTTCTTAATTTATTTTTAACCAGTTGGTGCCAGTTATTGTCCCTCTGTAAGGATTGTGTGGAGGCATAAATATCTGCTATGTAGACTGCCAACTCAGCCAAGGCTGCTGATTTATTTTAAACAACCTCTTTGATATTTTTTTTTTTTCAAGATTTATTCTATAGTAGGAGATGACACTGTTGTCTTGTGCCATTAATGTTCTTCTCTTCCAGTGACATAGCGTGTTAATTAAAGAAAGGAGATAAATTAAAAGCCAGGTGGTGGTCTATAAATCTTGACTGAAAAAGATGATTTCTCTTTCTATCAGGCTTTAGCATTTTTATTCTAGTATAAAAAGAAATATGAGTGTTGTTGTTTAAAAAAAATAATAATTTTTGCTACCCAAGATTCAATACTACAAATAGGCTTTGAATAGTCTAGACTACTAGACTTTGAACCATTTAAAATCAGAGTGTTTTTTATTTAGTTATGTGCTTTTTAGATTTCTGTGCTCACTCTGAGTTTTCTGGCTGTTGCTATATATTTCTTACAGGTGTCTTCATAGCAGTTAGCTTCCAGAAACAACATGATTTGTGTTTCCACAGCTTTTGGAGATACAGCTACAAAATATTAGATTTGACCCCAATAGAAAAATGAAATTCTTCCACAAGTTGTTGTAGTCTCTCTAGCTGTGTCAGAAGCAAGAAGTATTATTTATTTCTCAGCAATCTTTCAGGCCATGGGAGCACCCACCTTTTTTAACACACAAGAGATGTATGCCAGGAGGAAAACAGCAGCAGCGATCCAGAATTTGTCGATGCCTCAACCCATTCCTCCTTTGGGTTTACTTAAGGGCCAAGACTTCAGTCAACCTGCCTCTTCATCAGAGCATAGAAAAGGGTGATTGCAAGTGGCAGAAGTCCCAGGGAGTAGACTGCTTCTGCTACAACGACTTGACTGTGCAGACAGTTTTCTGGGTGGACAAAAACTTCTGTTTCCAGCTTGCTTGATTCAGGCATCTTTAGTGTAGAGACTCTCCAAGCATTATGTATGCATCTTAAGAGAAAACAGCAATTCTTTGCTGGCTAATGCCCATGGTAGTTAGCTAGGTTTAATGACTTAGCACATTAAGCATTAATATGCTCACCACAGTGTCTTTGCTGGCAAGGCAGTCATCAATCAGACGGGGAAGGTCTCATCTCCATTGCTCCCTGGAACAGGCTGATCCCTGATGCTGCTGAGCTGCCATCTTCTGATTCTCTGCTTTTTAATTAGGATCTCATACCTTTCTTTTGTGTTGATATTTTTCTCTCTTGAATGCTGGAGCTGCTAGCTAATGCATCACTGTGATTACTTTTCTTTGTTTTTACTTTTCTGGTCTTGTGTGGCTTTTTAACTCATGGGTGTTCTCACCATGAGGATGGACCTGCTTACCACCTCTCAGCAACAATTGTGTTAGGAAAATAGAACCAGGGTCACACAGCTGTTCCGCACCAAGCTTGGTATTGCCTCACAAACAGCTAAGGGCTTCAAGGATATCAGAAAACAGGAAAAACTGGGCTCTTGAAGATTATAACATGTGAACCTCTTTTAGATGCATCTCCAGGTTGTAGCAGGTTACATAATGAAGTGCTTAGGGATAGGTTTTGGACTGATTTATTACTGGAGGTAGAGGAGACAGTATCTGGTCAATGAAGGCTGGTTTACTTTATCCTTTTGTGTGTGTAGGCTGCTTTATGGTCCATTCTTACCGTAATCAGTTTGCTGATTCACCAGAAGACTGTTTCAGAGGTTTATATGCAATATTCTAAGCTTCTTCTGCTCATTTCAGCACTCCCTGAAATCAGGTCTTCAAGCATTCAAGGTTAGTTTCCAGTCAAAGAGATAGTGTTCAACTTGCTCCTTTCCCCTATACTGTCTGTTTTGTTGACTGCAAGTCAAAATGTTCTTTGTGTTACACTTGGAGTAAATACTATGGACCTGATAGCTGTGTGCATAAATCGTTATCGCTTTGCTGACCTGGACTTATAGTGGGAGTTACTGTATTGATCCTCTGGGAAGACATCTGATTTGTTCTCTCAAATTATACTGTACAAAAACCAAACATAATCTGTCTCCAGCTGAGGGCTCATTTCTAAATGTGTCCATCTCACTTCTTCCACCCAGTGCTCTTGGTTTAACAGGCAACAGGTTAAGCAACTATGTACGTACACTACCTGAAATTGCAGTCCAGTTTCACCCTGTTTTTTTTTTTTTTCTTTGTTTTGTTTCTTTTTCTTTGCAGTCTTAATTTTCCTTACAGCTATAGCAGTGTAACAGTGGGACCCTTGTCTTGTGGGGAGCAGCTTGCATCAACTCCAAAGCAGCCAATGGTAGGCCAATGAGCACTATTTGCACAGAAGGAAATAAATGTTTTATCACCTCTATGTCTATTTCTGCCTTTCAAATTCGGACACCAAGTTTTGTGGCTTTGCACCAGACTGGTTAATTGTTAAGAGGCTTAGCACTACCATGTTGGAGTAAAATTCAACCCTTTTTTCATTGCTGTTCTGAGTCAAAAAGGGACTAATTGGACTGGAGGGCACTGACCTGTGGAATGGGAAATAGAGTTTCTCCATGGAAGAGAAGAGAGCTGATGAGTTAATATACACCCTGGCTGCATTATTTTTCCAAGGGACTCAGGAGGAAGCACTTTCTTTCTGAAGGTCTTGTTGACTTCCCTGCTTCTGCCCTTGTCTAATCCCACATGCACCTAAGGATGTGTCAGGAGCCCTATGAGGGAAGCAGAAGTCTCTCCACAGCTAGAGACTTCTGTGATCCTTACTAGTGAAAGATAATTCAACCTTTGGATAATACAGGGGCGACCTCACAGGTTCTGCCAGGATGCACAATGGTGGCTGGGCTCATACCTTTAGATGTGCCAAGGTAATTTGACCTTTCAATAATGAAATCCCTAAATATTTCTGGAGGCGGAATGAAAGCATGAGCCATATCTTGGTGGTGCTGCCCCAAGAGTCTGTTCTCTGTGCTGGAGCTGGGAAAATGAGAATCTTTGGTTTTCACTAATGTGATGCTTGTGAACTGGACAAATGTAGATTAAACTAGACATTTCTAACATGAAAAAAAAAAAAAATGGAAAGGGGTGAAGGAGGTTTTTACTGTGTCGTACACCCTGCAAAAGCTTCCACAGATGGGATATTTTGATGAAGCAGCTGCCCCATCCAAATGTAGCTGAAGCAGTTGGTTGGTTCCCGCTGAGACCAGAGATACACTTGGCAGGATCCTAGCAAAATGTTAATGTATTGTGAATGTATCTGCCAGCCAGCCATTTGAACTGTCACCACTCTCTGCTAAACATTGCAGCATGGCAAGGGCAGGGCCACGGGCACTGAATTTCAAGGCATTTGTCAGAGCTGTCCTCTTGGTACTCTCTCAAAACAGATTGCATGCCAGCAGCCAAGTTTTGTTCAAAGGGAACGTCCAACTGCATTACTGTCAGCCTCTTCGCAGCACGAGCTGTGCTTGTCCCCAGGTGATTCCTAACCGTTGTGCGAGGAGCAAGTTTCCTCGCTGGAGAGCAAGGACACCTGTTAATATTTACTTATTTATTTATTGCTCAGTTTTAAGCAATCTTTAAATCAGGGTGATATATTTGTTGAGTAGCACTGACTCGGGAGGGAGAAGCAGCACAGTGTCAAGCAGCCTTCGCTGGGCTGTGCTGTATAGCTATGAGAAGCCAGGATCACAGCAGGAATATGGGCATGGTGAACGGATGAGTCTAGGAGGGGTAGAGTGGTGGAGGTGACTGTGCGTGCTGAAAATAGTCACAGCACTTGATGCAGATCCTCATGACACCCAAATTAGAAGGGCTGTGGGTGTGTGCCTGACAGGTTGTCCCTGCCGAGGATGTTGCTGCACCACTGTCATCGACAAAGACTGAAAATAGGTAGAAAGTCTGGAGAATAACTACATTTTAACGAGATGGCCAGAATTTCTTAAAGGCTAGCAGAGGACCACTCTTGTCAGTTGGTGCCAAGTGCTATAGGCTTGTAGGTTTGCTGGCACTTTGAAAGGGTAGTTCCTCCACTGCAGTTGTGCAGAGGTTCATGCAGATGTGCCTCCAGCTTTAGTCCTTTTGTATGTTCCAGTCCATGCTGCGTCTTCTAATGTCCCATTAGGCATTGAAACCTAGTTAATTTGTGGGAAAAACAGTTCCCACTGTTCCTGGAAATGAGACTCACCTTGTATGGATCATTGTTCTTTTTAGCTGAACTCTCTCTCTAAAGCAGTATTGCTAGGTCTGGCATTTTTATTTTTTTTTTTCCTCTATTAAATATATTCAAGGTACAATTAATATAATGATGCTAGTTACTGCTTAAACAGGTAATGTGTTTTATTGCTGTTATTGTGGGTGCTGCTTCAAAGGTCGGATATATGAGGCAATGTAAACTTGGACAGAAAAGCACAGGTTTTGTAATGGTTAATTGAATTGTTTTTGGTGGAATTATCTCTTGCCTTTTCTGAAAATGAGATTTATACACATATCAGAAATCATTGCACCAGTAAAATTATTCTATGTGTTATTTTATATCCCTTTGTTGGAGATTTCCTCAGGAAATTGGAATGACTCCAATACCTCTATTTGTCCCTAGTGCCAACATAACTAACCAACCTAACCCACAATTAATGTTTGAATATAATTAAGAATGTAAACTTAATGGTGAATTCATCACAGAAGAACCTCTCACTTTCATGAAGAACAAGAGTAGTGCTAGGAAGAATGAAGACTGTGAATTTTCTGAGATGGTGTGAGTGTACCAGACCGCATGTTCCCTACTCTACCTCTGTTTATGAAACAACAGCACCAGAAGGTGGCTTACCTTTCTGTCACTTAATATATTGAGCATCATTAAATACTTTGATGTAATTAATTATGAAAGTAACTTTATCTTTGTCACTCTGTATCTTCACAAACAATCCTAGCAGTGTCATATAAATTGCCAGTATAACATGAAATGAAAGCAAACAGGCAAATAACATGAAAAGTTAGGAATGGTGCATATGAGTTATAAATAGTAGTAAAGGAAAAAATTATATAATATCAGCCTGTTTTCTCATTACAAAAGAGCCTGGAAAATGCTTCTATGTGAGTTTGTTTCTAAAGCAGCTGAGATACCTCTCTGAAGGTCAAAACACTGGGATCTTCAGGTTGTTTATTTTGAATTAAAAGCATATATTTATTTTGAAATAAAACATGTGCCTCCTTTGACACAAAATCATCAAGTCTGTTGCATGTCTGGATTTGATTTTCAAATTTCAAATTCAAGACTATAGTATAACATTGTTTAGTAAATAAGGTGTGTTTCCTAGAGATTTCTTATGTTTTCAATGAAGAGGATAGATAGGTTATATGTTCCCAGAAGATCCCTGTCAGAAAGCAAAGAAGAGGATTTAATAAGAATGATTCAGGAAAGACAATGATTCAGGAAAGAGCTGTGAAGAAAGACAGGCTCAGGTCAGTGGGAGCACAACTGTGCAGGACTGGGAAGGAGAAGATAAAAAGGTGATGCAGGTAAAAGGAAGACAATAAAAAATCATTAAAGGGATTAGATGACAAACACTAAGCTCTAGACAGGAGAGATGTTTCTTTCCTAAATGATTATTCCAAATGTAATGAAATGCGAATGAAGAACTGTGAAAGAAGCAAAGACTGCAGTTGCTGCAGGGATGGAGGAAAGTTGGCTAAATGCTTGAGGGAGACTCTTGCTAGATATTGCAACAGAGGAAACCAAAGAATTTATACATGCCTCATACTTTGAAAGCAAGGAGGAAATATTCCACTGTGGCTAGGAAAGAACAAGCATAATTGATTAATAGATATTATTAAGGGAGGAAAAGGCCATTATGATATCAATATTAATTTCATGCATAGAGCTTCCCTTGATTCTAAACCAACAGCTGCTGTATTAAGATGGAGAAAATAGTTAAGAGGCCTGATTTCTCTATTATTATTACTGTTGTTGTTGTTGTTAATATAATTAACAGAATATCCAGGGGAAAAAAAAAGGGGGGGGGGGAGCATTATAAAGATATCAAGGTATTTTTCAATGGGAACAGAAGAAACTAGATTGCAAGGGTGCTGCTGCATTGGTAAATAAAGCAGTCCAGGCATTGCTCTCTGGCCCCTAGGTCAAATGATGTGTTGCTTATATCCACCCAACTAAACTCCCTCTCCTCCCCTTCCTTCAGCCCACATTGCCTTCAGGGAACGGTCCCTGGCATGTTCTCTTCCTAAACCTGCCTGAAGGGGTTGTAATTGATACTTTAATTACGTCAGAGCCTGCACTAAAAATTAAAAGGTATGAATGATTGCAGTTAACTTTTGAGCCTGTGTCATGGTCCTGTTTTTATTCACTAACAGCTCCTACACAGCAAAACAGGAGGTGGTGAGACCATTAAAGCTGAGAAACTGCCATTAAAAGTTTGAATGCATGGGAAGGGACTCATGGGTTCGAAGATGGGGGGAGAAAAGCGTGTTCCTTCCATGCCTGAGAGACAGGCATGAATATGACAGACATTGAATAAGGAGGAGAGAATTATGCTGAAAATGAGCCAGTCAGAAATCCTGGAGAGATGGGGTCAAGAGAGCAAGCCAAAGAGATAGAGATCAAGAGCAGGGGAGACAGCTCTGAACCAGCAGCACTGGAAGGAAATCAAGTGAATTTCTCTCTAATGGCCTGGGGTCTTTTTATATAATGCTTCTGCAGTGCTGGCAGCAGCAATATTTGCTGTAGCAGATGTGGATTTAATTAATGTGCGGCTTATTTCTTTCTCCGGGTCACTTCAAAATCTCAAACAGAGGACGAGGGTGTGTGCGGTGAACTGCTTGCAAGTTCAGGTGGGGTAAGGGGTGACGGTAGGATTGCTCCTGGAGGTCACAGTGTGAGGGAAGGAGAGATCACTGTATCTTGCCCTCATCTCTAGACTGAATTTAAGGTCAAGGGTATGAGTGAGACATGGTTGTTTCTGAAACCAGAGCTCTGGGCACTGTGGCTGGTACAGTCTTCAGGGGACTCTTACAGCAGCTCATTAAGCTCTGGACTGGTGTGTTTGGCACGGCTTTGTATGAAATTTGTTTTCCGCTCAGCTGCCCTTTCCCAAGAACCCACTCAAGCCCACTTTTTTTTTTTTTTTTTTTTTTTTTAGGGAGTGTTTCCCTGGAGAGTGCTCTGTGATAGCAAAAAGATCATAAGGGAGTGGATAAATGGGATGGTGTTGACAGCAAAGTTCCACTTTTTTTTATTATTATTATTTTTTTTTTTTACTTTTTTTTCTGCACCACTACCCCTTCCCTCTGGCAGGCATCTTGACACAATTCAACACTTTTCATTTTTAATAAAATTTATAAAAGTAAAAAGAGATGTTCCAGGGGGAAAATACTGAGGTTTGGATTTCCAGTATTTTGTTTTGGGGACTGAAGGGTAGATTTTTAGAAAGATGTGAAGACTCTTATTTGGTGGTTTGGTGCATGTCTCTTAAATGGGTTGCAAAGTTATTATTGGAAAATTTCACCCCATTGCAAAGAGTTACAGTGCACAGTAAAACTGAAAAAAAGACATGTCCATTTGGAAGCCATTTGTACAGGGTCAGTGTCTGATACCCATGACAGAGAAAGCAGGGCTTTCTTGGAAGGGGGTGAACCTGGCAAATGTGGTTTCGGCTAATGGGAGATGGATGGAGGGTGATTTCACTTGTCACACACCACTGAACGGAAAAATGACAGCAGCTCTACAGAATCACTGAATAGGTGGCTGAGATTAAAATGGTTAGATAATACCAATAGTTGGAAATGTTGGAAAAGAGTGGACAATTCAGGTTAAAGTTTTAGGTGACTGTTGACAAAGCCTCAGCAAAGATTTCTCTGCCTGTTACTGTCAGCATCACTAACAGCATTTTGCAGCTTGCATTTCCTGTTCCTATTCCTGCTTTCTAACACTGCTACGATCATACCACACTTTGTTCAGGACCTGCCTGCTAGCCCAGACCTGTAGATTCACAATCTGCCATGGCTGAAAGGAAGCTTTGCAAGCTCTTTTGTTGTGAGGCTCCAAAGAGTGAGTGATTATCTGCTGTGGCCAGTAATTTCATAAGGCACTTTCTGCTGTAGGTGGTAGGCATAATAATTAGTTGGACTGAATTTGGCTGGGCTGATTTATAGTAGGAGAGAACAATAAAGTCTTTTGGCTCCTGCTATGGGGTCATTAGTTTTTTAATCGCCAAGGCAATGCAGAACTGTCTCTGATAACAAATTTCTTGTTCGCTTTCTATTTCTATTTGGAAATATCTCATTTGCTAAGTGGCTGCCCTGCTCTTCTTGAAGATCAGCCAGGTAGCAACAACAGAAGGAGATTATATTAAAGTGTTCATGTTGAAAGAAATCATTGTAGGGCAAAAACCACTGCCAAGGGCTTGTTCAGACTTAACTTTGGGGGTTTCATTTTTAATGATATTATTTGTTCCCCATTCAGAAACTGAACATGCAGCAATATAAATGAAACCCAAACTTCCTAGTGCCAGAGTCAGAACAGAAAATGACAGGCCTCTCGTCCATATTCCTGCATAGCTAGGAATGAACTCTGTCCATTTGTGAAGACCAATTTTTATAACACGATTATTTGTATTATGGTACTGCTAAGGAAACTGTCAAGGACTGACAAATATTTTATATAGAGACAAATATATGAATTAGTATTACTGCTGCAGCCCGAGGGCCTAAGCAAGGTCATGTAAAACAAGGTCTGTAAGGAGAGGCAGTGTCTCATAATAGACTAAGACAGACAACCTTTCAGACACAGAAATAATTTTTAAAAGTAACTAAACATACACTTGTGCCAAAGTGCTTCCTGCCTAACTGTAAGGAACAGATGTGTAAGTGAACAGATGGATTTGAATGGGACAATGGACTCAACATGAAGCTGAGGCTATTTATGGCTAAGCTAACTGCTAGGGAGGTCTTCACCTGACCCCTGAGAAAGGGGTCTATGTTATCCTATCAATTGTAGTAAGATCTACAAGATTTGTCACATTTTCATTTAACCTTCAGGTCTTGGTGCGCTGAGGATGGCAGATCACTGTGCCGTCCCTGTGCTGTCCTTTCCTTCTGCTTTCCAGCACTTTTCACATTCCCGGCGCTCCCACGTTGTCTCATAACTGTCTGTTTTTATCTTCCTGTGAAGGAGCTGGCAGTGAAAGCTCCACCAGTAAAATGTTTAAGAGGAAAATAAGGGATGCAGGAAATGGGGAACTGTGCTCATTTTGGACAACTCCAACTGCTGTACAACTCCTGTACAAGCAGTGTGGTAAGGCTCTGTTAGTAATGCTGAAGGAGCTCTCCCTCTCCTATTATCTCTAATGATTTTCAGCCTGAACTTACCTGTTTCAGACAAGGTTTTCTGGACAGGATCTTGTAGTGTCTTACCCTTCGCATACGTGCTCTATTCCATGAAAAAGAAACCCTCACAATCAGAGTCTTTAATGCTCTGATCCTGTTCCTTTCTGTGTAAATGAATCCACTTAGGTCAAGTGCCCTTGCTTACAATTTTCTTGGCTGTGGATCTCTGTGTTAAGAGATGTTAGGACTTGTGAGTCTTTGGAAGCCATTTAAAAGCACACCATAAAAGTTTCTGACTTATTCGCAGGCTTGTATTGAATAATAAAGAGTTATTTTTTGCAAGTTGGAAATCCAAGACTTTCCTGCACTGTTTTCTACAATTAACTCTTCTTGATGTGAACAGTGTTTCTGCTAAAGAATTTATCACCTCTTTGTAATGAAGGGATTGACACATAACCAAATAATTTCCCCAAAGACATAAGCTTTGAAATCAGGTGGAACTGATATGTTCTTGTCTGATCACCATCAATGAAGAAAGCCAAAGGACTTCCAAACTATGACCAATAATTTCTGCTGGTTTAGGAAAGAGGTCTGATCATTGTTACAATTTCTGCATTTAATGATGGATATACCAAAGCTAATTTATTCACTACTTAATTACCTTTTTCTAATACAGAAAAAAATGTTTATGTCTAGCCTGACTTTAATTTATATTCTGCTCCTGCAGGAAGCTTAACCTGTAACAGAAAGCTTTCCTTGACTGCAAAAAGTGGAGAAATGTTCACAGCAGCTGGTGGAAGACACCAGGACTTGTGTTTTTCCCTTGCCACAGCAGGTTTTACTTTGGAGCTGCTATAAGGATAGTGTCATAAGGGGCAGCTTTGGCTTGCTGGAGTGTGTGATCTGGTACCGATTCAGCAGTGCACTGTATAACTGCTTACCTTTGACAACGAAACAAAGTTCCCCTTGACACAAAGATAGTTAAGTACCTTACTTGCAAAAGTACTGTAAGTCCTAGACGATCAGACCCTTTCATGGTGGCAGTGAAAAACTGCCGAAGAGCAAAATGGACAGAGTCCCTTTATTCTACAAGGGTTCTTACACCATCAGATTGCTCAAGAGAAAGTTCAGAGGAGATTATAGATACACCTTCAACATTCAATTCTTTCTCATGAATGATTCATTCATAACCTTTATTTATTTATTTATTTATTTTCAGTAGGTGCCAGATGGCATTTATCAGCCCTGTTTTTTCATGCCATGTGTTTGAAGAACCAGTCAATCACTTGACCCTCACAGTCAAACTGTGCAAGACCAAAGGTCTTGCTGGCTGAGGATTTGAAGGATTTGATGTCCAAGGGGAAGCTAAAAAGGGATGAGCATCCTCGTGATGTTTTCTCCTCATGTAACTCTCCCAGCCTTCTACTATTCTCACCTTCAGCAACTTCCTCAGCCACAGCTGTTTGCTATGTCTTTGGAAACCCTCAGTGGACTGATCTTCATTGAATTTGTCTGATTTTACTTTGACACCATGCAGACAGAGCTCGAAATTATTCAGTCCAGCCTGTTTCTGTGGTGTCTACTGCCCCGTCCAGTCCCGATCCCAAACAAACAAAACCCACATATCAACAAACAAACAGAAAAAGCTGCAAACAAATAAGTTGCACAGGCAAAGCAGGATGCAGTATGTTTCCTAAATGAATTCTCAGTATCTTTCATTTGGGAACAGTCAATCTAGAAAAGCCTGCATTGTTACTACCCTAGGGGGCTGTTTCATGGAAGGAAAAATATTTAGAGCTGTAGGTGTTTTAAATCAGCACCTTAGCACCTTTCAGGAGCTGTATACTAACTGGATAGGAAGTGATACATTAGAAAATAGAAAATGTCTACTGATTTTGTGTTTTACCTCCCCTCCCATCTCCCCCACTTGCTTTTTGGAACCAAAGGCCAGATGGTGGCCAAGCTGATGGGGAAAACTGAAGAGCAGATCACTTAGCTAATCCCATTCAGCTGCTTTTGGAAGTAGTAGGGAGCAAGAACAAGCAAATCTTTTCCATTTCAGAGAGAGCACTGAAGGTGCTCCAGTGTCACTCAAATGCATGCTAAGAGTGCAAGGATTGGTGAAGCTTTGCCCTTTCCTTCTCATTTAGTGTCCTACATGGCCAAAGATGGGATAAAAATTCTTCATTAGTGAGAAACTGTGGAAGTAGCAGATTACTTTTCCTGCAGCCAGAGAAGGAATTGTACTTTTCTGCCAAGTTTTACCAATTGACAGTTCCTGAGGAAAGGTGTAGGTCTGTGCTAACCTCCCACATACATTTAGCTGGGAATGTGTCAGCTATTCTGATACACATAGAGCATTTTAAAAACATATATATATATATACACAAATATATATATATAAAATGAATGAGAAGTAGGTATTGCTAAAATCTCAGTTCTGCGCCTTCCTTTGGCTGAGGAACTTGATTCCGGTAGAATAGTTTATTGATTTGCTGAGTCTTCAAGGAAGGTATCAATTAACCAAATGAGCTGAAACTAAACAAAACAAAACAAATCCTTGTCCCTTTTATTTCATAAGCTTTGGAATATCATGGCAGTTCTCAATAATTTTTTAGTTTCACTCTGCTTCAGTTTCACTCTTCTGACAGCACTGCTATTGCTATTTTTTTTTTTTAAGTCAAGTCTCTGGCACTTGGAATCCTGTGGTACTGTTCAAAAACTAAAACAACTATATAGGCTGGTTTCACTCTACCTTGCATGTTGATTTTTTTCACCTGCTTAACACCATACCCAGTTTTACCATTTTTTTCATACTATGGTGTGTTTTTTTTTTTTTTTTTTTTTTTTTTTTTTTCCCCATGTCTGGGGGGCTGGAATTAGATGATCTGATGATGTTTAAGGTCCCTTCCAACCCAAACTATTCTATGATTCTATAAGTTTGTCATTGCCAAAAGCTGTCCTACGATTCTTTTGCTTCTCTGTTTTTAATTTTTTATTTTTTTTTCCTTTTTTTCCTTTTTTTTTTTTTTTTTCCTCTCCACATTTGGGTATTGATGAAACTTCCTGAGTGAATTTGTATTGTTTAGGATTATTGTGAAATGTAATAAGCTCAAGAGACTAGCAAAAGCAAACTGAAACCTTAGCATATAGTTTTGCAGCTGTTCCTTACTTGTCTGATGCATTCAGGATTCACTGGAGACCTGAAAAGAAATGTGCTTGTTACAGGAATCATGAAGACATCTGGAACAACATTAGAGCTCATATATTCTTATCTGTAAATAGACATTTTCTTTCCTGTCCCTGAACTTTCTTCTCCCTCTTCTCTGCTCAGCTGCAGCTAGAGGAAGAAAGCACGTTGATAGTTAAGTGGCTAAGATTGGTGATTCTTCCTACCTACAGAAAGCAAGACAACCAAATGTTCTCTTCTGACCTCAGAGGTGTCTACTATATTGAATGAACTAGTACATCAACTGTGCCTATCCACAGAGGCATCTCATCACACAATAAATCTGAATTGCTCTCTTACCTACCTACTTTACTTTACTAAGAGCAGAATTGATGGAGATGGCATACCTGTTTGAAAGAAGCAGTATTTGGTGGAGGAATTGATTTTTTTTTTTTTTTTTTTACAAAGCAGTGTTGAGCTATACAACTATGAATTATAGCTCTATATTCAGCACACTTTCTGGAAAGTGCTCTGACATAATTTGGCAGCTTTAACAGCAAGCTGAAAGCACTGAGGTTGAATTCAATGAGAGCTCCTGAGAATAGCACATATCTAAAGGTTTGGTTACAGCTAGGGATTTGGGGTTCTTGGAGATCTGGTTCTTGATGATTTTTTAGAGTGATATATTTTCAGTAAACCCAATAGTTTGTAATCCGCCTTAGCTTTATGAAAGCATAATGAAGACCCTTTGTGCAACAGCGCTGTAATCTTTCTCTTTCAAAATAACGAATATGGCTTCTTGCCTTTGCTGGCAAAGACAGTAAAAGCAAGTTTCTATTGCTTGCATCTGTATTTACTAAAGAGTAGTACTTCCTGAACTGAAAGCTTTCTGTATTTTTCTTGTCTTTGGTTTCCTAGAAGATAGCAAATACTCTCTTACTTTGCAAATCCTTTCCTGCAGAGCTTAACTTGGGAACTAATTTGCCTATCAGTCACTCAGCCAGCTCTATATTTGTATTTTCAATGGAGACTTGATTACATAGGCTCGGCGTGGGGTAGATGCTGTCTGGCTCTCAGTGATATACTTGGAAGGATTCTGTTTGTGAAAGTATATTTAGCGGGTGAAGAAGTGAAAACGCATGATTTAATTCCATCCTTGTCTGATTCAATGTTTGAGTAAAATGGTAGGAAGTGTTGACTGTGGATCAACATGAGCTTTGTTGGGGACAGAATATAGGGAGCACATTTCATTTCATTTGCCCTACTTCATTCCCTTGGGCCTAGAAGAATTGTAATATGGAGGTAATTTTTTTTATAATAAAAGTTTGCTTATTTTCATTCTTCTGTAATCAATGCTCAAAATAAGGTTAATGGAGAAAGTGTGGGATTAGGATTCTGAATACTATCTGTATCTGTACTGCTTCATCAGAAACTAGAGACCCAGTTAGCTTGTCCCAGTGAGAAGGAAACCTCCATCTTCTGATTCAAAGCCCACAAATGTTTAGACTGAATGGGTGTGCATGAAAATATTTGACCATACTTGGTAGTAAAATAAAAGATGTATTATACTATCGCACATCCCTTTTATTTGAACAGCATTCATTGGGTCTGTGAATTCAATTGGTCTCTTTATTTCTCCTCTTTTATTTTCCTTGTGGCTAAGAGGAAATTCTCTGGAGAGCCAGCCTCACTTTCGCCACATGACTCCTATTTATCAAGAAATTCAGATATTTTGAAATATCCCACAAAAGAGAAATTTCCTTGGAGGGAAAGTCTTCACATTTAATTGGCACAGCATGACTACAGCCAATATAAGGTAGACCTGCAAGGGCAAAAACTGTCTTGAAGACAAAGTATATTGCTCTTGTATTTTCTGTGGCTCGGGAAAGGAGAGGCTTAGGGAGATGTGCAGACTCTGAATTATGAACACTAAGGATGAAAAGTTTCCTGATAGCTATTTAACCCAACTCCTCTCGCAGGGCAGAGAGCAGAGGTTTGCACAATATTTGTATTAGAGGACATCTTTCTGTAATATAACAAGTCTTTTGGGACTCAAGTGTCAGTAAGTCCAAAGTAAGTCCAAAGCTTTTTTTTATAGTCCATGCAGTGTTTGTGAAATGCATCATGGCAAAGGAAATATTTGATGGACAAAAATGTGGAAGCCCACTGATTATTTTTGGATGTTTGCTTGTGAGCAGGAAGATCACAGTACGAAGAGAAAACAAGATTTGACAACTTCAATGTGTTGTGAATGTCACTAATGCTGAATGAGGGGTGAAGTAAAAAAAAAAAAAGGACAAAAAGTGAATTGAATGATTTGTATTCAAACTGCTTTTGGCAATGGAAGAGGGGTAAAGGGTTACTAAAGCAGAAAATAACCCCATGGCAGACTAGGAAAATGGCCTTTGAAACTCCATTCCAAGTAGACAATGACCACAGCAAAGCTGCATTCATCAAGGCCAGGGAAAAGGCTGTTTCTACTAAGGGAGAGATAAGAGGAGCTAGGGGATGAGGTTTAGCTATGTGCAGAGATAACAAAGTTTCTGTCAAATGAAACTGCCAAAGTACAGCCTAAATGTAAGGACCTAGATGTTTTCATTTAAGTTGAAGATCTTGCTAGATTAAAGTTTCTGTTGCAGGCAGAATAATGATTAAATTCATAGTGATCAAAAAAAAGAAGTGACCAGAGGTCAAATTTTTAGGAGGATGCTGGCCATAATTCAGCAGAAGCTCTAGAGCTGGCCATGCTGTGTGTGTTCTTTGATAGTAATTTAATATAAAGTAATGCATATAAAAACAAACAAACAAACGAAACCCACTTCCTTAATGTATTTTATAATTTTATTTTTTTTTTCCCAAAAAAATATCCTTGGAAAGGAGTCTGAAAACAAGATTTCAATAAATGCTGTCAAGAAACGTTTGTAATTAAAAGCAGTAAAACAAACAACAACACAGAAATCTCACTATAATCAACACAGCCTTTCCCTGTATATATACTGAAACTGGACTGCGTGTTATGGAAAGAAAACTAAAATTTAAAATGATGGTGGTGGGGCTGTAAAGAATTCCAGGTAATGATCTTGTCTACAGACAGAGCCAAGATGACCTCCCCAAATAAAATTCCTCTGGCTGAAATATCTACATAATGATTCTTTGAATGCATTTGCAGGCAAGACATTATTTCTGTATTAAGTCCCTAAAGACTGAGCCAAGAACTGAGAGTGCAACTCAAGAATGGTGTAAGAGCTCTTTTATTATTGCCTGTGTACACTGGCTGGCACAAACGCTCTCAGATGGATTGTATTCAAAGCTGCCACAGGCATAGTCATGCCAGAACAAGGCCCATTTTGCAATTTAGCTATGGCCAGAGACTGATCTATACTGAAGAGTTTTCTCTGCGGTTGGCAGTGTTAAATGCTCAGTCACTACTCTGAACCAGCAAGCTTTTGTCTCAGAGATGATCAGGACAATCATGTTTTTGTAATGGGAGTGTGTTTACAATCACTTTGTTTTTCTTATCTCTGACTAGTGTTGTGTTGTATTGATAGTGCTGTGAGGAAAACCTCTACTGACTTGTGAAGAATGCAGAAAGATGTCATGGGACAAAGGCACTCAGTTGTGTATGTGAAGTAAGTTAGCTCAGCAAAGATAAGTCTCAGCTAAGGTGCTAGTGGTGGCTCTGCAGGCATCGCATACCAGGTATTTGCAAAATCACCCATCTGTGTTACAAACGCTTTCATGAAAGCATTCACAGGTTTCCATTTCTATGCGACTGAACATTTATGAACTCTGCTCAAGCTTGTGAACTCTGGGAGGACTAACACATCATCCCTCTCATCAAATTGTATTTGTATTGATACTAGTGTACTTGGGAGACTGGATATACCAAAGATGCTCTGCAGCATACGGTTCTTTCCCACATAACCCCCAATAACTTTTTGGTAGACTTGCTTGTGCTCTCAGCCCAAGGTCCCAGAAAATGGAAGCTTTTCTTATCTATTGTAAGAAAGATTATAATCCTTGCACTTGTTCACACAGAGGTCTTCATAGGGCAGATCTGTCGATCTTTCTAAAAAGACTGTGGAAAGCAGAAACAGTTATGAATATTTTTGAAGTCAGAACAGGCAAAAAAGTCAGCTTGGGGAAGATATTGTGACATTGCTGTAAAAGGATTAAATTCTAATTTTATATCCAAAAGTTTTAATCTTAGAATGAAGCTAAGATTCCTAAAGGGAATGTTAAAAATCACCTTATATTAATATTCTCCACTAAATCTTTATGGCAGTTTTTAAACTTCTATTTAAAATCTCTTGATTTTTGTATTTGTTTCATCACTGGCAGCCTTCTCTGCCACACACATCTGAAACACCACTGATGTGGGCTTGTATTGTCTCAAAAACATTTGTATTTGTGTGCATTTTCTCTCTACAAAAGATTACTAAAATGTAGATAGAGATTGAATGCGCTTACTGAAGTGGAGGTGCAAATTAATAACTAAGTAACCTAAGAAGCCAATAACATTAATTCAGCTCTGTCACAAAAGAAAGACAGGGATACTGATCATTACTTTACTGATGGGAACACTGAGAGCATGAAGAATGATGCTCATTGCTTCAGACTCTGCTGTGATATAAGCAGAGAATCTTTCACACGAGATATTGGCAAAAAGAGACAAAAGTAAACTTCTTTTGTTTCTTCATCTTTTTTGTGGCTGGAAGTTGGCTTGAACTTCTATCCTACTAACTTCAGAATATCCTGAGCCCTCTTCTCCACCTTCTCTTAAATGCTTGTCTTGTACCTGTTTGTATATGGAAGATTATGGCTTTAATTCACTTGGTATGTGGTTGCTGTGGTTTGCTCAAGACAATATCCTGCGGTTTTTGCTAGCTTCCCCTTTGGATACCTCCTTGTGTTCATTGTGGTCTCTTTATTTTCATATCTGCCGATGAAATATGTTGTCTTTGAAGGTCTCTTAGGGAGTTTTCTGTGCCCTCCCCCTCATCTCACTTTTTACTGATGTTTTATATTCCCAATGAGATTTGAGAATCAAAGCCTACTAGTTGTCTCTCTTAATTTATTGTTTCTCATTCCTGAGCATCCTAATAGTGCCATATGCCATATTAGCAACTCACTGAGACCCTGGCTTTAAATGTGAATTTTGCAAATTTGCATGAGTGTTTGGTTACGTACTTACCTATCCAACAAGGAGGTGATTTTATTTTTATTTTTATTTTTATGTTATTTTTTTAGCAAGATGATACTGATTATCAGTTCTGTTCTTTTGTGGTGCCTGAAGGCGTAGGATTAGCTTTCCAGGGGCAGTCTGGCTCACAGGCCATATTTTGCAAAAGGGGTATATTTGCCATTTGATTAGGTTGATGAGAAGAGGTTAAATTTTCATTTTGTTTCAAACTAAAAATATTTTCTCTTGGTTCTTTTTGGTGATGGGAAGTGTATGTTTCTATCTAGTTATAGAGCAGTACTTCAATAATTACTGTTTGACTTTGCTGGCTTACATAAAAAATTATCATTATCTCTACTTTCCATTCATATGCACTTCTAGTGAGCTTGCATCCCCGTTGGAGGGTTTTTCATTTCCCGAGTGGTTAAGTGCTGCTGAGCATGTGGTACGAATTCTTACTGCTAGTGCCCTGCTGCAGAGATTTTTGGCATGCCCCAAAAGTCCAGGTGAGGTAGGACTCTTCCATTAGATTACAACACAGCAAACAGTTTAGCAGTAGGAAGGGAAGAAGGGAGAAAGGAAGGAATTACGGCTTTTTTTTTTTTTTTTTTTTTTTTTGACATTTGCAATCTTTCTGCCTTACTTTGGACCAGATCATGCTTGGGCTCACAACTTCACTAACTATAGTAATTACTGTGGTGTGTTACATATCTCTGACAGATTTTTGGGACAGACTTAACCACTTAAAATGCTTTTCCCAGATTTTTCAAAGATAGTTTTAAGACACAGGGGAAACTCCATATCGCAATATTGGTACAACCTAGCAGGAGATACCATGACATTACTGCAGCATTGCAAAATAAATAATCTAAATACTAAATATACTACATTTTGAGGTTCAGCTTTGTTTAGTTCCTCATTTTTTCCTTTCTTTTCCACAAATGTACCGCCTCACATCTCTAGAAGGAATTCCATCCCATTCATGCTATTCACACTATGAATAGCTGTTGCTATTTCAGGAACTTTATACTTGAACAAAACAAAAATAATTTAGAACTATACAGACAGGAAATAAAAATAGAAATCAAGACTTATTATGTGCTGTGCCAGTGGCAGTCAGCCTTTGCTTCTCCCCTTTCTTTCCACAGACATCTGTCTAGGCCATTCATCTCATGGGGTCTGCCAGGCTTGCTAAGCCTTGTTAACTCTCCAAGTCTGTTGCTCTTTCCTCAGGAGCACTGCCACTAAGCAGCTAGCAAAAATAAACCTCTTCACTTTGTACACTATTTGGAGGGCCACACAACCATAAATTCTGACTGAAGCTGGTGGGAGGATTGTAGCTGACCTGTACACCTGAGAAACACAGTCTTCTTTCAGTTCCAAAAATTGCTGTCAAATTAAACATAGTCCTGTCTGAAAGCATTGTCCCAAATACAATCCTAAGTGAAATAAATTAGAAAAAGTGAAAAAAAATTATGCATTATTTTTTCCATTGGTTTCTACTACTCATGTTCAGCAATACATTGGTAACTAGCAGATTTATTGATTCTCTCTTTTGCCTAGTTCAGGCTTTCATAAAGAAGAGAGAAGATGTTTCAAAAGACACATCATGTGGTTCTGAAAGCATGAAAAGTGGCAGAGAGTCTGTGCAAAAGCAGAAGTAGAACTCAATGAGCTAATTAAAAAAAAAAAAAAAAAAAAAAAAGGAAAAAAAAGAAAGAAGGCTGAATTTTAAACAGTTGATGTACAGTTGCCTTTTATATCCACTTCAGAAACTTGACCTGCTGTTCAAAATCCTTGCTACAGCTATTTTCATGAGGGAATCTTATTTTCTTCTTTAAGGGAGAAACACATAAGATGAAACTATAGGTATTTTAAAATTCCTTTTAAATCAACTTTCACCTGGTGAGGACCTGGTCCTGAAGGCACTTCAGTAAATTATCATCAATCTAGAAAGCACAGAATTCAACTGCCATAGCACTAAGAACTGCAATCACAGTTGCTGTTGATTATATTGGAAAGAAAAGTTTATTTTACAACTGTATAAAAAAAATCAATTTTACTTTCAAGAGAGCTCAAACAATCATTTGGTCCAAAGTTGGATGGTCATCATTATTTGGACAGAAAGGCGTGACTAGTTTTATACTTTTAACTGCTTTGAAATAATTTAATTGAACAAAACAAAAACAAATGAACAAACTGTCTGGTTTTGTCAACTGAGATTTTAAAAAGCAAAGCAGAAAACACGTTAGGATATATAAAGATTGTGCTGGAAGTTACTGAGAATAAACTGTATTTCTACTTGAGATAGTATGTGCAGAACTGATGCCTTATCTCGAAAGCGGTATTTTGGACCTCGAATGCCAAAGAGGATGACGACTCTGAGTGCTGGAAGAGGTCTCCTCTGAAGAAAGGCTATGAAGTTTAATAATATAAAACAAACAAAATATTTAATAGTCTAGAGGAACTAGATCAAGAGCTTTCCCCATATTTGATCATTTGGACAACAGAACAATCAATGAAACTAGGTAGTGAGAAGTTCAAACTCAACCAAGAGAGCTGTTATTTCCCACACAATTTGTGATTAAGCTGTACAAACTCCTGAGAGCGACAGTGAAAAAGAATTAGAAAGGGATTAGATGTTTGTACATGGATAACAAGAGACTCAGTGGTGCTGGTGGTATATCTTTTGGAGTAGATCATAAATCCTGTGCTTTGGCACCTGGAAGGCTGATAGAGATCGAGTGAGATGGATCAATTTTTTCCCCTGTAGTGTGTCATTCTTTGCAACCTGTAATACCAGGGAGATATAACATACTGTAATAAATGGACTTCTACTCCAATCCAGGATGGTAATTTGGGATATCAGGCAAAAGCATCTTACCCTTTTAGCTAGGAGTTCAGATATGATTCAGCAAATGATGTGAATTAGATATGCACTTGAAATTAAAGACTTGTCTAAGTGTATGCTGTAGGAATATATTTGCTGTCAAGAAAATGTTCCTGTTCATAAAATGTTACAGAAAAAGCTGTACAAATGAAGTCAGCATGAATTCAAAGTTTTTTTTCCACTGAGCATTTTAAAGCTTTTTATCCATTGCATACTCAGCCCTGATACATTTAGAGAATACTGCAAGCTGGTCTCAAGTTTCTTCTGCTTAGTAAAATGTTGTCACTGCTGCAATGTTCTTTCCATCACAACTTCTTTGCTCTATCCTTAATTTTTAATTTATTTATTTTTTTGTTACAACGGTTTGCAAATCTAGGAGCTATGTTCCGAACAGATCTGTGTAACACAAACATATGTCTGTTCCAAAGCAAAATTTTCAAGTGACCTGTAAATATCTGTGGCTCTCTCAGTCAGGGAAAATAAATAAATAAATAATAATAATAATAAAAAAAAAACTACAATTCATATCCTGGTAACCTAATCTAAGAAGTTTGTGTGTGTGTGTGTGTGTGTTTCTAGTTTAATATCATTAATCTTGCTGAACCTCCTCTAATTCTATGTGTGTTGTCTTTATGAAAATATCAGTGATCACTCTGAGAGCTCAGATTTCCAATTAACCTAGCTGGCACCTCGTCAGCTTGGTATTGTCTGGATCCTGTGGGGCGGTAAAGAACAGCTCTAAGCACTGTGCTTGGTTGATGTGTGTGTTTTTAGAGAGAAAGTTTTTTGTTTTCGTGTTCACACAACATTTATTACAACATAGTTACAGGTTGAACTATGTACAAGTACTCACATAACATTTTTCTAGGAAAGTAGAGGCAAGCCATAAGATATGTTGTGTTTCTGGATGGACAATGCATTTCTCTGATACTGTATTGTTTAATTTCAACTTTATGAAAATATAATGTTGAAGAAAAAGTCCTTGATGCGTCTTTGCTCAATAGCAAGGTGCATGTTCCCTTTTTAATGGACTCATAAAGGGAATGGTGGCAGTGTTATTTCAGCCTTTTCTAATATCTAAATCTATCTAAATAATTCAATAAAAATCATAGCTACAGTGGATCATAATTAAGTTTATGAAGGAAAAACAGCTACTTCAGGGAAAAGTATGAGGAGGATCCCTGTTTATCGTATTCTCCAGACACATTCCCTGTTCACTGTCAACATAACTGCAGAGAACACTTGACTCATACTGAGCAAATAGTGCAATTCTAGCTTGAGAAAGTTAAGGCCAGAAGATATCCTTGCATTGTTTAGTACAGCTGATAAGGTTCACCTGGTTAGCCTGTGCTTAGTTCTAAGTTTACCTTGACATGACATCGTAATCTCAAAATTAGAAAGATATGGATTTCATGAATGGACCATTCAGTGGATAAGAAATTGTCTTCACAGTCACACCCAGAGAGTGTTGGTCAATGGCTCCATGTCCAGGTAGAGGCTGGTGATGAGTGGTGTCCCTTTGGGATCTGTCTTAGGTCCGGTGCTATTTAATGTCTTTTATCAATTACATAGAAAGTGGGATGGAGTACACCCTCAGCAAGTTTGCAGACAACATCAAGATGAGTGATGCAGTTGATACACCAGAAGGAAGGAATGCCAATGGGAGCTTGACAAGCTTGAAAAGTGTGCCCATGAGAACCCAATGAGGTTCAACAAGTCCATGAGCAAGGTGCTGCACCTGAGTTGCGGCAGTCCCAGACAGGAGTACAGGCTGGGAGAAGAACTGATGGAGAGTAGCCCTGCAGACAAGGACTTGGGGGTTCTGGTAGACAAAAAGCTTGACATGAGCCAGAAGTACGCACCTACAGCCCAGAAGGCCAACTGCATCCTGGGCTGCCTAAACAGAGGGGTGGGCAGCAGGGGAAGGAGGTGATTGTCCCCCTCTGCTCTGCCCTCGTGAGGTCCCACCTGGAGTGCTGGGGCCAGGTCTGGGGCCCCCAGCACAAGAAGGTTGTGTATCTTTTAGAACAGGTCCAGAGTTGTGCCTTTAAGATGCTCAGAGGACTAGAGCATCTCTCCTGTATGGGAAAGGCGAGAAAAGGCTCTGGG
Organism: Oxyura jamaicensis; assembly: GCF_011077185.1. Lineage (NCBI taxonomy): Eukaryota > Metazoa > Chordata > Aves > Anseriformes > Anatidae > Oxyura > Oxyura jamaicensis. Next base: position 153,339,753 of record NC_048894.1, on the reverse strand, counting down.
GAGACCTCATTGGAGCCTTTCAATATGTAAAGGGAATTTACAGAAAAGACAGAGAACAAGGTTTTTACTTGAGCAGATAATGATAGGACAAAGGGCAATTGTTTTAAACTAAAAGAGGTGAGACTGAGTATAAATTTGTAATTTAGAGGGTGGTGAAGCACTGGCACAGGTTGCCCAGAGAAGTTGTGGATGCCTCATCACCCCTGGAAATGTTCAAGACCAGGTAGGGTAGGACCCTGGGCAACCTGATTTAGTGTGTGGCTTCTGCCCATGGCAGGGGGGTTGTAACTAGATGTTCTTTAAGGTCCCTTGCAACCCAAACTGTTCTATGATCTTCCAGTTTAGATGACAAGGGTATTGAAAGCAGCTGATCAAATTTGTTCAACTAAGCCACACAAGTTGCTCTGTGCACCCAGTTAAGCATTTAAAAAGTTATTAAAACATTTAAAGGATCAAACATTATGAAAAGTTTTGCAGTGGGGGAGGCTCATATGAGTTTGATATTCAGCCATCTACATTTGTATCTGTTCACTTAAGTAAGACTTCCTTGGTTTATAGTACTTCATATGCCACCCAGTTTCTTTGACTCTTTTGTGTAGTTAAACTTTCAAAGTGCACTGTGTTCTTGAACAGCTTCTGAATGCCTGCTTGCTTTTGGGGTTAGAGGAGGTGAACATTAATCAAACAAATTTTTTGTACCGAAATAATTGGATCAATTCCCTTTAGTTTGTCTTATCAGAATCCTTTCAGCTTGGTGAAATTCTGCCTTTCAAAGAATAATAGTCCATAAAATACTTTTTTTAAAAAAAAAAAAACAAAAGAAAACACTGAGAAGGTTAAATAAATAATCAAAAGAATGAGAAATACTGCAATACACTCTAGCATTATGCAATCAGTGTGACTGATGTGATTTATAAGTCTTTTACATCTCCTTTTGCTGCCAAAGGGACTGTTCCATGAAAAATATCTGCAGAGTAAGAGAGATGACCTTTTAGGTATGTCTTATTTTTATGATGTGCATCAATGTAGTTTCACTGAATTTATAGAAAAAGCCACGAACAGCTTCGTTTTGCTTCCCTCCATCCTTGTTTTCTGCTGGGGTTCCCTGCTTGGGGACCTTCCACTCCTTTTTTCCTCTGAACTACTGAGCCACCAGCCCAGCGTTGTATGCCTGTAAGGAACACAACTATTTTCCTTGCTATATGGTTAATATTTCATATGTAACATTCAGCTCTGTGTTAAAATGTTCAATAGACTATATATTATTCAATAAGGAAAACTTAGCATGTTAAATAAGTAGGAATTTAAGAACCATAAATGGGCCTGATTACCTAACATTTCCTTGCTTTATTGTAGGTTCATTACTACTTTTAATTTTTCATTATTTGATTAAGTTGAAAGTGAAGCAGTTTGCCATCCAGGACACTTCTAGCATTGACCTCCTTTCTTCTAGATAAGTATAAATGTATAGTTAGTACCTAGTCTGAGTGTGTAATGCATGTAAAATTAATAGATGGGCAAAATCTGCTTGAGTGTTACAAAATTAGGACAAATGAATGTACTGGGTTATTTTTTTTTTTCCCTACATTGTTTAGAGACAGAGATTTAGAGACATTTTTGCAGAGTCTTCTTTTATTAAAGAGGGCAGAGGATTCATACTTGCTGGGACATGTGAATTACTTATGCATTCTCAGCTTGTATTGTTATTTATGTCACAATAACAGCAGAAGTCCACATAAGGTTGATGTGCTCTGCATGCACACACTGAGTAAGGTATTTTCAACAACCCATGGAGCTCACAACCATCGGAGTCAAGAGAAAGGCCAGAGAACAGCAGCATTTTCTGTGCTTTATTTATTGACCAGAGATTAAAGAATAAAATAAATAAATAAATAAAAATGGGGGGTAATTTTTTCAAGACATTTGCTTGCCTTGCTCCCATTTAAATGAATGTGAATTAAGTGCCAAAACTGTCTGTTAGTGACAGCTAAAAATTAAGCCTTAAAGGCATTTTTTTATTTTTTTATTTTTTTTTAGCAGTACCATTGAACTCATTTGGTGGTTATATATAATGGTACTAACCTTCCCATCCCCGATGCAGAACCTAGAGCTGCTATGGTGTGATTGCTCAAGAAGTAGGAGGGATGACTGTTAGCACTTATCCTTCTTTCCTGCAGCAGCAGAAATTCAATCTAACAAATCCCCTCTGAGATCTGAGGAAGACGACATTGTCTGGTGGTATCCACAGACATTTTTTTTCCCCTCTCTTCAATCCATGACAAACCTTATCATGTTTGCCTTGGCAAAACCAGTGTTCTCGGACTGATAGAAATTATCTTGTAATTTCCAACCTAAATGTATTTCTGAACATTTTCTATCCAACTGATCTTGTACTAGTATCATGCTTTAAGTTAGCTAACTCCTCCACTATCTTGACATTCATCCTTTAGAAGCTTGAGTAACCATTTTCTCCCTTATCTTTTGTACTCCTATGCCAAGTCAAGCTTATTGTGTGCTTTTGTCCCTCAGTAATTTCAGCTGACCTTCTCTGTGCCTGTTTCCATTTAAGTTCATTTCTTTTTGAAAATAGATACTTAGAAATGTAAATAAATTTCATCCAAGGAATTACAACTGTATGTGTAATTTCTTACTTGTACTAAAACCATTTCAGAAAACCTTGCCATGTATGCATGCACTTGTGCTCTCAGAGCTTGGCAAGCACCGTGAGTTTGTGTTGGCTTTGGCCTAGCTGTGAGGTACATGCTTGTGGGTCTGAGCTCTTATGTCCACACAGAGGAAGAGCCATGGAGATGAGCAAAGATGGGGTGTTGTTTGTTGGATGTGCTTTAAGAAAGGACATACAAGGCCACAAAGGAAATACATTGGCCTTGAAGACAAAAATTGGTGTTTACTTCATGTCTAGAGGACAAAGTTTTATCCTTATGAGCATAGGATTTTGTACCCTTTCAGTAGAGAGGTCATTTAGAGGCATTCTGTTTCTCCACGAGCATGTTGCATTAAGATACTTACAGAATTTTCAAAAAAAAAAAAAAAAAAAGAGCTTGTATTGTGTGTCCATTCCCAGGTGATGGCTGGGGCTGCCCCGTTCTGAACAGGGCCCCATGGCAGGGCCCAACTGAGCCCAGCACCAAGCTGGCGGCACCTCAGGAAAAACAGATTTCCAAAAGGGCAGAGCAGGCACAGGCCGAGGAGGAGGCCCAGGGCGAGGGAGAAGCAGCAGAGGGCCCAGGGCCCAGGAGGAGGAGGGCAGGAGGGGCTCCAGGCCTGCAGCAGAGACTTTTCCCTGCCAAGGTTAACCCACCACAGAGATACCTAGTTCTTACAAGGCTTCTCAGAGTGATTTCCAAAGGATGGTAAGTGTCACTTTTGTTTTGCTAAGGGAGAAATACCTGTTGCTTGCAGGGTTAGTTGAAGAATCATCCCACCTGAAGGTTTACCATGCTGATGCTGCATTGATCCTTAATTGCCAGATGGCTGAGAGAAGGATCTTGGCTCTCCTGGCTGGCCCAGAAGAGACAGGAAACACCAAAGTTGTTATCTGGGTTTGTGCAGGCTGTTGAGAGCCAAGGCTGAGCTGGAGACCGCGTAACATAGATACATGTGGCTGTATCCAAGTTAGTAAGTCCTTCTGAGAGCCCTTGAGATATATTAGTTCAGGCTTTGAGCCACACTAATGCAGCTGTATGCCTGTGCCTATGTACTCAGCCAGCAGAGACCAGCTATTTTTGTTTTCTCTGCCTGCATAAATCCACAGGATGTATTTTGAGAGACCCCGGACTGAGGTTTGCCAGAAGAAAAAAATCCCGGCTCAAAGAATAGCATTTTTTTTTTTCCTCAACGTTTAGAAGAAAACAGTTTCTCAAAACATCTAGGTGCAATCTGCATAGCTCTACATGTTGCGTGTGAGATACTGCGGTGCCTGTATTTGCATTTATGCTGAGAGAGCAGTTCTGCACCAAGAGGTGTGTTTGTAAATAGTACTGGCACATCCTTCTGAATTGCAGCAGTCCGATAGGTTTCTGGTGATGAGAAGACTGAGGTGTATGAAGTAGTAGGAGAGGGGGATGCATCACTACATGTCAGTGTTTGCTGAGGTAGAGGAACTGTGGCTCCAGGCTGGAATGAGGAAGCACAAAGTGAGATGGGTGCCAAGTCTCATGTTTACTGTGTAAACACTTATTCCTGGGCATTTTGGCAGCTGTAACTCAAATGCTCTTGCAGTATCAGTATGCATATGAGGGTGTGAAGAATCCTTTTTGGTTTGGTCCACAATAAGGCTCCTGATGTCTATAGAGTTATTGCCATGAGTTATTTTCCATCAGCTGCAGGAAGCATGTAAGCAACAGTCTTTCAAACAGGAAATCTGAATGAGATTTTTCCTTTTTATGAAGTTTCCACCTTTGCTTCTCAAGGAATACTTAAGAGAGAAAAAATAATGCTATGCAATTATGGTCATTGGTGTAGATATTTAAAGATAAAATAATTTTAATTAATTATAGAATTTAAAAAATATGAAATTATAGAATGAAAAAAATAAAGTAAAAATTATTACATTTTTAAAAACTTTATTTTTGTGTCTGAATGATGAGCGGTAAACTTGATGGTTTGTTTCTAGTCTGCCCTCTAGTGTCCAGGACAGTGTATCCTCTGCTTGCTTATGCTTGCTCATGTCCCAAGAACTTCTCTGAGTACAGGAAAGAAATACACGGAGTGCAGAAAAAATAGGAATTGAATAAAGGATGAAATCCTGGGAAAAAAAAAAAAAAAAATCCTGATATACTTCACAACATGAGTTTAAAGGTTTCAGTTTGTTTCACTGATTAGTCATATTAGAGAAACGGGAGAAAAAGCTACATGGGAAAACTGATCAACAGCTCCAATCTCATCTCAGATCTCTGAGTCTTTTAAAAGATAAAGCTGAAAAAATCTTTGTATATATGAAAAATAATGACAAGATAGACAAGATATCTGGTTGATATAGTTATTTAGAAATAGAAGTAAGTTTGGGGTGCTTAAAAAAATTAAATGATATTTTAGAACTTCAAAAATACCAATTTGAAAATATTTTAGAAAACTTTTTTGTCTTAGGTATAACAGAACTTTTGTCTTAGTTAATAACAGAATCAGCATAGTTCTGTAAGACCCGAACTCGTGTTTGTGCCTGTACATAAAAAAGCACACATACGATTTATAATATTGTACAATATAAGATTATGAACTAAAATATATTTTGTGTATGTATGTGTATATATATATGCATTTCTATAAATTCATATATAAATATTTACATAATGTACATATATATGAATATAATTACATAAATATATATCACTAAATATCTAATATATAGAATATATAATACATATTATACATATATATTACACATACATATATATATGACAGTGTCCCATTTCAGCCTGTTTACTCAATGTGCAAAATCACTTTCAACTGCTTGTTAGGTGGCACATCATTATTCTGCATCCAGCCTGACCCTGTTTGTTTGTTATGTTGCTGCCATAGCTCAGCAGAGGATTTACTAATGTTCACCCTGAAGTGAGTAATGGCACTTTTTGTTTACAGAGCAGGGTAGAGCAAAAACAATTCCACTTTTTCTCTCTTTTTCAAAAAAAAAAAATAATATATATATATATATATAAATAAAAAATGTTATGTGAGACAATCTGGCCATATTAATGAGTCTATTTCTGACTGGAAAGAGAAAGGTCCACCTTCTGAGGACTGGGATCCTGGAGGAGCCTGTGCAGTTCACGGCAAGAGAACCAGGGTTTGAATAATAAGTTTTCTTGAGGTTTATGCCATATGTAGATGATAGGGGAGCATGTTGACACCTAACTGAAGCATAGAGGGCGTATTCCTTGTCCAGCAGGGCAAACGGGCATGCTCTGCGATGGCAGTTGGACAAAGCAGTAGGTGAGGGTTCTTCACTTCTCAAGAGACAGGCTAGTAGACAGGTCTTTACTGCTGTCCACCTTCATCTGTCCCTCTTTTCTCTTCAGTCATGCTCTGAGTGTTGGAAGGGAACTGGGTCATGCAGGCTTTCAAGGTGGAGGGAAATGTTTACTTTGCCCTTTGCCCTTTTACTTTCCCTTTGCCCTTTACTTTTCCCTTTGCACTGACGAGAGTGAGTCTCTCTCTCTTGCCCCATTTAATTTCAGAGCTGGGTAATGAAGCCAGTGCTATTGCTGTGTTTGTGACTGGAGAAAAAGGGGAAATAAAAAAGAATGTCATGTAATGCTCTGATAAATTCAATGATTATCTTTAGTGTTCTGTAGTTTTCCTTTTTATTGGTTTGACATACACCTGCTGTGCCAATCTGTTAGTCAGAATGACTGTCGTCACTGAGAAGTACGGATGCAGATTATCTCTCTGTCTTTCCCTTTCACTGTAAGTGTAAGGCAGGCTACTTAGAAGATTTGGAAACAGGGAAAGAGACTTCTGTAGTGAGCCAAGTCATAAGTACCATTAGCATAATGCAGGAGGCCTTTAGCTCAGCTCCCTGCTCAACATGGTCAGCTGTGGAGTCAGTTAAGATTGCTCAGGGTTTATCCAATTCAGTCTAGAAAGCTTCCAGGGATGGAATCTGCACAACCTCTGACAGCTTTTTCCACTGCTTGATTACCATCATGGGGAAAAAAGTTTGAATCTCTCTTATTTAATCTTATGCCTATTGTCTCTTGTTACCACTACCAAAACTGCCGTAGTGAGGTCTGAAGAACGCTGAGGAGAAGGGTTCAAAGTCTCGCATTGATCTACAAGCTGCTCACTTGTTGTTTCTGCCCAGAAGGCTGTTGGTCTTTGCTGTCAAGGCTCACATTCAGCTTAATGACTTCCAGAACCCCCAAAGCCTTTTCTGCAAAACTGCTCCCCAGACCATCAGCCACAGTCTCTGTAGTTTTCAGGGTTTCTTCATTCCCAGTCTCCTGTACTGAATCAGCAGCTCCAAGGATACAGCAGTGTTTGCATGGGCCATGTTTTGCAGTTCTCTCATTGATCGCTTGCTGGATCTATACGTAAACAAGATGCTTTCTCCCCAGGCTATGATGTGGTTTCTGGACGAGGACCGAACTACAGTTCTGTTGCTGGGTGCAGAGCACTGCAGAGTGCCTCATGCTCCCACCTACAGTCTGTGCCGTAATGTGTACATAAAGAGTTTCCTACTTGCACTTCTGTGGTGGGGAGCAGCATAACATATATCTGAAAGATGGGCCTGTGCCCAGGGCACTGGGTTTGATTTGGTCTGATTAAAGCTCTGTAACTATTAGTGCAGGTAGGTTTTTGTTTGTTTTGTTTTGTTTTGTTTTGTTTTCATGTTGGGGTGGGATAGGGCAGGGGAAACAAAATCAAAAACATTCCCAACCCCCCACCACCAACAACAAAGAGTGCTTTTCCTTCTGTCACATGTTTGTCCAACCTCTGCAGTCACCCCTGGACTCTGACCATGCCCAATTGTAAAAGTTGTATAGCAGCTATTCATAAGAATAACATACTGGTGTCAGTAACCAGGTTGTATGGTCTCAGTGTTAAATATAGGCCTACATGGCTGGGGCATGCAGTGAGGGGGTGCTGCATTGCCATGATAGCCCCATCTCCATGTCTGCTTAGTCTTTGTCCTCCCAGTTGAGATTAAACCAGTTGGTGGCATGTATTACGGCTGACTCTTGTGACCATGTGGTCATCAGAAGCATATTGACAACTGAAGAGGAGGAGATGTATTCATATTGTGTTCTCATGGACTTCAAGGTAAATCCTGTGCTATAGCAAATCCCTGAGGCCCTCCAGTTGCTCACTGCACCTCTGCTTTACCTCTTGCTTTAGACTTAAACTAGTTCTCATTCTCTCTTCAATAAATAATAGAGTATAAGATAAGCAGCAGATGTCTACACAGACATTAAGATGTAGTTCTGTGATTTCTTATGCAAGGTAATATCTTTCACCTTTCTGTGAACTGACATGGACTAAAGAGCCTCGTATAGCTTTAGTATCCCCTCTTTTACACAAACCCTTAACATTCAGATTATCTTTAAGGTGAAACACGTGTTTTCATAACCATTGTTTGGCCTCACACGCAAGAAAGGATTTTTATTTTGTTAAGCATTAGGTTGATAAATCAGGTTAGCTTGTTTGCTGTTTAATTTTTCCAGCCACCCAGGAGACAGGTGAGAATTGGTCCTTTAGCACTATATAGGCATGGTCTATGGGATTTCAGATGTAAGACAGACTCAGAAACTATCCTCTGAATTGCAGGCAATTTTCTGCTTCCAGTCTTCAATTTATGTAGGCAAATTCAAAAACTGTAAGGTGTTTCAAGAAGTCCAGTTGCACTAAACTCACACCTTTCTATATGAACAGTATTTTTTTCTGTCTGACCAAAAAATCCCAGGTTTTACTTTGATTTTCCAGTTAAGTCTTATTCTGAAAATAATAAATAAAATGAAAGCAGGCATCAAAGGGAAAGCTCTCCTGAAATGAGCCAGCAGCTGCTCTATCTACAAAATGAGCAGAGAGGGCCCCCAGAATCTTGTCCCAACATCTGATTATCCCTTAGGCTTTGTGGTGCGTGCACTTGCTATAATACACAGGAATCACAGAATATCATCATCATCATGCAATAGTTGTATAGTTATGTTTGTGTAATCATGAGCTGGACATTTGTTTGAGTTCTTTCAGGACCAAAGAAGAGCAGAAATAAAATTTAACACCAGAAATGCTCTATTATTTTCCTTTTTATTATTATTATTATTTATAGTAAGATCTCATGAAATTTGAGTCATTTACTCAATGAAAGAAGACTCTCAGGCATTGACACTTGTGAAAGGTTTAGTTTGATCTCTGCTTCTAGCTTGCTTTGCTGACTTGCCAGAACCCAGGAACTCAGCTTTATGGTATACATCACCTTCATGTCTTTTTGGTTACAGGTTCATTGCTCCTCTCTAGTCTGTTGTAGCCATTACAAACTTGCTAACTTGCTTTTCTGGGAAGGATCTTAGGTTTTCTGCCTACTGATAACTCAAGAAAGGAGAAATGAACACAAAGTATATAGAGAGAATCATTGGTTATGTATTTATTTCTCCTTGTAGAACAATTAGTAGGTTCATTTAAGCAATATACTGCTACATGTAGACTCCCTGTGGAAGTTGTTCCAAAGAAATCTGCAATGTAGACGTGACTTAAAAGTTGCTACACTGAGCTCCTTCTACCATGTGATCACTACATTCCCTGATGAAGAGTCCATCCCCAGCTTTCCTGTAGGCTCCTCCCTGGAGCCTTCTCTTCTCCAGGCTGAACATCTCCAATACCCTCAGCCTGTCTTCATAGGGGGAGGTGGTCCATCTCTGATCATCTTTGTAGCCCTCTTCTGTACTCATTCTAATACTTCCATGTCCTTGTGCTGGAGGTCCCAGAGCTGAACACAGTACTCCAAGTGGGGTGTCATGAGAGCAGAGCAGAGGGGGACAATCCCCTCCCTTAACCTGCTGGCCACATTTTGGCTTTCTGGGGTGGAAGTGTAAATTGCCAGCTCACGTTGAGCTTCTTGTCGACCAACATCCCGCATGTCCTTCTCCTCAGGGCTGCTTTCAATCCATTCTCTGCCCAGGCTGTGTTTGTGCTTGGGATTGCCCTGATCCAGATGCAGGACCTTGCACTTGGCCTTGTTGAACCTCATGAAGTTTGCAGAGGCCCACGGCACATGAGTTGCACCACACAGCTTGGTGTCATCGGCAAACTTGCTGAGGGTGCACTCAATTTCACTGTCCATGTCACCAACAATGATGTTAAATAGTGCCACTCCCAATACTGACCCCTGAGGAACACCGCTCGTTACTGATCTCCACCTGGACATTGAGCCGTTGACCGCAACTCTTTGAATGTAATTATCCAGCTAATTCCTTACCCACCAAGTGGTCAATCCATCAAATCTCTGTCTCACCAATTTAGAGATCAGAATTGCATGGGGGAATATGTCAAATGCTTTGCACAAGTCCAAGTATTTTGGTGTCAGTTCTTTTCTCCCATCCACCAATGCTGTATCCACCAAAGCAACATTCTAAGTTGCTTTGCTGAGACCTGTCAGAACTGTTTAGAGTTTGATCTTACTTTTTCCTAACACTGATCTTCCACTTTGATTTAAGAAGGACAGTAACGTCTCTTGCAGTTTCCATATTACTACTGTTTAAATGGGGCTGCACCATATGGAGCTTTTAGCTGGTGATGACACAGTTGAGAGCCTCCAGGCAAGTATTCAGGGAAAGCAAATAAAGTGGATGTCATTGTGGGAGTCTAATATAAACCACCCAGCCAGGATGATGACACCGATTAATTATTCTTTAAGGAACTAAGAGATACCCCTAGGTCAGCTGCCTTTGTCCTTAAGGGGGACTTGAACTTGCCAGATATTAACTGGAAATATCACACAGCTGATGCAAACATGTCCAGGAGATTCCTAAAACACCTTGATGATACCTGTACCTTCTTGGTACAGGTACTAAGGAAACCAACTAGGAAACATGCCCTCTAGATCTACTCCTTGTGAACAGAGAAGGTCTCACGGGTGAAGAGGCCACCCGTGGACATAGTGACACCTTGGACATAGTGTCCATGAAATAGTTGAGTTTAAAATCCTTGGTGACAGGAGGAAAACTCCCACCAAAACTTCAACCTTGGATATGGGGAGAGCAGATTTCAGGCTTCTCAGGGAACTAAGCGACCCAAAACCTAAGTAAGTTCCCCTGGGAAACTGTTTTTGAAGGCATTGGGGTCTTATCAGTGCTGGTCAGTTTTTAAGTACCACCTCCTAAGAGCACAGGGACAGGCAATTTCAGAATGTTGGAAGTCAAGCAGGTGGGGCAGAATATCAGCTTGACTGAGCAGGGATCTTATTCTAAAGCTTTGGTGGAAAAAGAAAGTGTATGGCCACTGGAAATGAGGTCAGGTGATACGGGAGGACTACAAGGATGCTGTTTGCCTTTGCAGGCAGAAAATTTGTGCAGCAGAAGCTCAATTAGAATTGAAGTTGGCCAGTACTGTGGGGGACAATAAAAAGACTTTTAAAAAATATGTTAACAACAGAAGGCAGACCATAGGAAACACTGGTCTTTTACTCGACAAGGATGGTGACCTCACAAACAGGGACATAGACAAAGCAAGGACATTCATTGCCTTCTTTGTCTCTGTCATCAACACCAATGATAGGATAGGTGCACTGGTGCCCTGACTTGTAGGACCATGAGTGTGGGAATGATAAACTCCCCTCCAACCCCAAACTTCTGCGGAGTTTGCATGGACGCATTTAAGTCTGTGGGGTTTGATTCATCCCAGGGTACTCAGAGAGCTGGCTGATGTCATTGCACAATCTCTCAATTATTGTTCAATGGTCTTGGGAATCTGGAGGGGTCCCAGTTGACGGGAAGCTGACAAACATAAACCACATAACATAACATAAACCACATTTTCAGCTTTCAAGTACTGAACTCTACCACTGTTGCAAATGCTGGTTTGCCACTTGCTTGGGTTTTGTACAGAATGCCATCCAGTGGCCGAATAACATGTTGCATGTGAGCATGTCTTGGAGTCAGCTGTTTGCTACCCGGTCCTTTTCCTACCTGTCATAGAAATTTCCTCAAGCACAATTAGCTTATCAGTGCTGGGGCTTATCTAGAGACAAGTGAGGATGGCGTTTCTCTTCCACTTGGAGGGCTGCAATGTGAAGCTTATTGAATTAATATTGGACAAGCCTTTCCCCCCCCCTACATCGTTATATGCAAACTCCATGTGATAGCAAGGTGCTACTAGTACTGCCTGCCAACTGGTATTTTGCATTTAAAAGACATATATAAAAAAAGAAGCTGAAAACCACTAGGGAAGAGTCTTAAACAAACAAGTCCATCTGGCTGTTTAGTAAATTACTATGTGTTTTAGGCGGGAGTGATACCAATGAGTGTTGTTAAGGTTGTCCAGAATTTCTTATAATAATGCTCTAGCTTTTATCACTTATTATTTTGCTGTGTCTTAATTGCTTGGGCTGAAACTATGCAGGGGCATCTGCCTTGCACTGAATTAATTTTGGAAAACTGTAGCCAAAATAGTTTAGCTGCTTCTGCAAATGAATCGAGGAGAAATAATCAGTTTTGCCTGCATTAGAAATGGCTCATATACTTTTCTTTGGAATACTTGCACTTATGCGCTCCTGGGAGCAGATACTCCAAAGAGAAAAGAGAAGGAGAAATGTTCTTTCTTTTGTGCCCATCACTCTGAACTTCTGACCATCCTAAGCTAGCCCTTAAGTGTTTGAGTAAATAGTTTTCTGGTGTTCAGCAGTAACTAAACATAAGCAACTAAGTTCCCTTGACATGCCAAGTGTAGTGGATGAATTCCAGACTGCATCAAAGGAGACTTTCTCTGCAACTTGCCTTCCTTTCTCTGGGCTGCTGTGGGTTGGATCAGCTCCAAGGTAGGACACCAAGTGGAATACCCAAGGCTCCCTGCGCTCTGCCAAGGCTAAATGGAGGAGGAAGTTGCCCTTGTGACTTGAAGCACAAAATTGGTGTAGGAGGTGATGAGACCTAGGAAGAGACCGAGTGCATTGGGTTTTAGGATATTTTAGATTGACTGGGTTGAGTGTGTGTAGGGTGTGACTGAGAGGCTATGTGTGTATGTGGAGAAAAATGAGGCTATGCTTAAAATTAAAGAAGAGATTGGTAGTGGGTGAGCAAAGTGGGTAGAGACTGGGCATTGCTGGAGTGTGTGCTGGGAGCAGCAGAGTACAGGACTCATTCATGATTTCAGAGAATATTGATAAGGGAAGGTACCTCTGGAGAACACCTTGTCCACCCCCCACTTCCTCTCACCACCCCTGCTCAAAGTAGGATCAGGTATAGCAGGTTGCTCAGGACCACCTTCAATCAAGTTTTGAATATTCTCAATGATGGAGATTCTATAACCTCTTTAGACAATCTGTTCCAATGTTTAGACACTTCAGTACAGACCTTCAGAAAGTCTCAGTTGCATGTGTGAATGCCTCGGAGGAAGTCCGTGCTGTGTTTTTCCATGTGTCAGATAAGTGGTAATGACAGTATCTTTTCCCATAGGGGTGTTCAGAAAAATAGTGATTATGATTGTGAGGTATTACTGCAGCTCATGAAGGTGTATATAGCTTGACCTTTCAGGCCCATATTACTCCCTAAATCCTCTTTCCCACTCCCCCATGGGCATGAAGCTGAACCTGAAGGATGTGAGTCTTCCACACTTGGGCTCACTTTTTTCTCATACCTCCATTTGGGTACATTAATGCGGCTTCAGCCACAGCTGATCTGAGGAACATATCTCTGAATTAACCTCCTGAATTTTGCAGAAACATCTAGAAAGATGTGCTTACATAGAGAAATCACTCACTCCTTAAGATGTCCCGCATGTGTTTATCCCTCATTCCTATAGTTCACGATGTGTAGATGTGTTATTTTTCCAGAACTTTTTTCTTTGATGCACAAAGACAATTTAGAATTTGTTTTTGTGTTCCTCATATTGTTGTAGTTCCTTCAAGTCCTATCAGTAGTTTGTGTCATCTTGAGAACTTGAAATGTGCTTAGTTTATTTACTCGGGATTTTTTATCTAGTTTGCAATCTTCAGGAGTTGTGAATGAGATGATTGTATTCCAGGCTTTCCAGTTGCCTTCCAGGTAAGGGAAACACTGGTGGGTAAGCTTTTTTTTCTGAGCTTTTTCTTATTTGAAGCAAGACTATTGACTTGGCAGGTTGGCTGTAGCAAATACGATGATGGACTGTAATTGAATGGCAGAATGAAACAAAATATTGAATGGGTAACAGCTGAATGAGGACTATGTGTCTTTAGGATATGATAAGTGTAAGGAAAGGACTTGTAAGGGAAAGTATAAGCTTATGTCCTTGAAGATTTTCTTGGATACAGTTATTGTGAGCAAGACAGGTCTTCGTGATCCTTGTATATATTATATGATACATATTTTGTGTAAAATAGACACTTAGGAAAATGATGAAGTATACTTTATAGAGCAAGGGATTATTCTCTTTCTAGTGCTATAGTTGTTAGTGTTAGTTCTCCTGTATGATATGTAAAAATGTTGTATGATTTATACACGTACTGTGATACTCGCTTAGAATCTGTTATATTTATTAGCTCTGACTTTCACCATTTACAACAAAATAAATATAGATACCTTCTAGTTAACCATTCTGGACACACTTTATCAAACAGCAGCATGAAAGGCATCCTCTGATCCCCTATCCTGTTTTTCTCCTTCTCCCTTTACATAAATGCTCCTTTGTTGCATAGCATGAAACTGGATTATGTGAGACCGAGTTCCCTACCATGTCAGAAGGTGTTTCAGAAATGCTATAGCAATATGGTACTTTGCTTCCAGAAAGAGTCTTGGTCTGCTGAATACTCCCAGAGAGTCCAAGGGATCCAGCAGAAATCAAAACCCCAAATAGGAAAGTGCTGCCTGTTCTTGGACCAGAGGCTTTCTTCTTGGACCATACCTTTTTCTGAAATAATAAAAACTGAGGAGTACAAAGAGACAGTGCCACAGAAACTCTGCATCACAACCAAGAGGTAAATTCAGCTTCTCAGTTAATCAAATGAACAGCTTGTTTTTTTTTCTGTGCATTAACTACAGATCTGTTAAACATCCTGCTGCTTCCCTAAAGCATGCATTTGGGCCTACCTTCTGCTCTCTCACCGTGGTGTTGCCGTGTTACACTTCCCCAAAGCAGTGTCAAAGGGCTTTTGTTTAACTGATTTGTTTTAGAAGTCTGCATTAGGCTAAAATGACTTACCTCTTTAGACTGTTAAAGAAAAATTACCTAGAGACAGGATTGAGATGCATAAACATAGGTGTTTAGTACCATCTAAGGTATCTGTAATTCCTGGCTTGAAATTATGACACAGTCTCTAGCTTTAAAAAATAAAGTTCTGACTAAAATTGCCACCTTTCCTCTAGGATGTGCCAAACATGTCTGTGAGATGTCCTTCTTTACAGAATTGTATCTACTGATATCAACATACTTTACATATTGTACAGGACTTAGTTCCCTAGTGTGCTGGTGCAAGTCATTGCTAGACGTCCTTGCATGACTGAGGACAAATGAAATTTTTTATTTTTATTTTTTTAGTGGCAGAGAATTACATTCACATTGTACTGCTGAAGGTCTGCACTCTGCAGGTGTCAGACGTTGAGGTAAAAGAGCCATGGGTTTCAGTGGGGTGGATTTTTCCTCTGTGTTGCTGACCAGTGCCAGCGAGAGAATTAAGGTGGTGTAGCACAGCCACAGCCAGATCCTCAGTGGTGTAACAAAGCCACGCCGATCTGAAGCACCTGAAGCCAAAGGGACCAGCTAGCTTTTCTCATACATATTTTGAACTCAGAGATGCAGCTCTCAAAAAATAGCCCTTATAAGCAGAGATGGAAAATATATGCTTTCAAGCTGATTACGTGTATCTCAGCAGTTACATTTTGCAACACACTCCCTGACTTAGCAGAAATAAGATCTGTCTGTGGTTTCAATGATCTTTTCAGAATAACCACACATTTTGCTGTCAGCTAGTTACTTAGGGGATGGGTGATTTGGATTTGCTCGCGATCAATAATGCAATGAGATCTTCTCCCCTTGCACCCCAAATCAGCAGAGAAGCCCCTGGGCCATACACCAAGTACTATTTTTCAGCTTATTTTTCAAGTTCAGAATACTGTATAATTTTACATGTATGCCATTTTAAAGGTTAAAACAGATAACATTTTTTTTCTTTCATTTTCTGAGTGGTAGAAAAGCCCTCTGAGACAACTATTCCATGTAGTCTCTGACTGGGAATCAGAATTGCTGCCTAAATTAATATTAAAAGTATTAATTAAAAACCCTATAGCAGCAATGGTGTATACAGCAACTAGTTTTATAAGATACATAAAGACAGGGAAATGGGAAGCTATTCCAAGGAAGTCTGATTTAATGAATGCTGGCTGGTGCGTTTTGCTCCTCAGATGGCTGGTTCCAGGTTCTCCTATAGCAATGAGACAAACAGAAAATGCCTTTATATGAACCACATTATGAATCTTCAAATGAACATGGTTTGGAGACACTGCCTTCCAGAATACCTTGGGGAGAGGTGCTGCCAGCACATCTCCTGGAACTCCTTCTCCAGGATAATTTAATAGGAAATACTACCCAGTGCATGTTCTTGGTGCCTCAAACTCAAAGGTTAATATCCTCTGCGGCATCCAGGCTGCAAGCAAAGCTCTGGCGGTGGGAAGCAAATCCCTTTAGAAAGTTTCCACCAGTGATTTTTCTTTTTCAGTAGGTTTTAGACAGGGTATCACAGCGTCCTGCAAACAGTACCAGCTCTGGAAAGAACTGTCATGGCATATGAATGTTACGCGGTTTTGCACTGACATTTTTGGATGGAAGTGACATTTGATTGTTGTGACCTTGCTGCATCTTGTGATGTTCCAGTGCAAAATCAGAGCCTCATGACATGCGTATTTGATAGATAAATGGCAACTGAATGCCTTGATTTCACATGTCTCTCTCAGTTAGGACTCCACGTTTCAATCCCGTGGCAGCCAATCCACCTTGGATTCTTTCCTTTCTTATTTTCAGGTCCCTAGAGAAAGGCAAAGTTCAGCTTGTTTGCTTCATGTAATTAGGCATGAATTATTAGTGTCCTGGGCTGTGTAAGAAGGTTCCTTTCAGGGAGAATTTTTTCTCACTGTTTTCTAGTAGGATGCAGCTCTATTTCTCTCACAAGGAACTGGCTTGTAAGCGTGTTTTTCTATAAAAAAAAAAAAAAAAGGAAAAAAGAAAAAAACTTTACAAAAGATGGTAATAAAATCCGTCTTTTAAGCCCCGTTTTATAAAAAGGGGATTGACCTTCCTTTTAAAAGAAAAAAGTTCACACTTGCATCAGAGCAGGAACTTTGAAAATTACTCCCCTCCTCTGTTTGCTGTTTTTTTCCCTTCCTAACAGAAATGCAGAGCAGCCCCAAAAATAAAACCCTGGCCTCGCAGAAGCTGGTATTCGACCTTCACAGGGCAGAGAGCTTTTCACCCAGGAGCGTGCAGGGACTTTTATTTCCATGCAAATATTTTGGACACATTGCTGCATGGTTTCCCTGAGCTCCGAAGGGCGAGCGACCTCCATCCTCCCTCTGGAAGGGCTTTGGGGTGACCCCCCTGTGCCCGTCCACCCAGGGCCCTTCGGCGGGTGCCGAGGAGGAGATCTGGGTGCTGGGGCAGCTGTTGCGCCGAGCAGCTCCGCGCCGCCGAGTTGGGTAACCATAGCAACAGCATCACCGCCAGCATCCTCCTCCTCCTCCTCACTCGCTCTCCTCCTCCTCAGCATCATCAGGAGCAGCAGCAGCAGCAGCCCTGGCAGGAGCCAGAGCCCGGCAGCCGAGGCTGCAGCCAGCCGCCTGCCGTCCCCTACCTGCACCGTCACCCCGCCACAGCACCGGCACCGGCCCCGCTGCTCCCCCAGCGGGGGCAGGAATAGGGGAGAGAGGGAGCTGAGGGAGGTGCACTGCAGAGGGATCCCAGACAACCCAGGTAAGAGCCACGGGGCTGCTCGCAAACTCCCCGTGATCGATGTGGCGTGTGCCTGGCGTGTGTTTGCGTGCGAGTGTTTGTTGCTAGTTTTTCCGGCTCTCCCCTTCCAACAGCAGGGTGATGACAATTCAAGGCAAGCATGTTTTCTAGCTCGTGTTTCCCGTCTCTGCCATACTGTCCCTCTCCGTCTCCTCCATCCTGATGTATAAGGAATAATAAATAATATTTTAAGGGGTTGTTTGAAAACGGGGTGACTGGGGAACCCAATATGATAAGAGTGCTGAACGGCTGAGCTTCCGAAATCAAAGTGGGCAGCAGCAACACAGCAAAGGTTGACATGGTAATTAATAACCCTTTAAAAAAAAATTCATGCGACAACGCACTTCTGTCTCTGCCCACTCCACAAATAAATCTCTCTCATCATATCCAGCAGAGAGCTGTAAACCAGAGAGGTGTATGAATAGCCAAGACTAGCAACCTCACCGTAGTCCAGAACTGGCACGTTTACCTTAAGTGCTTCAAAGCCAGACTAAGTCATTGCAATAGCAATGCAATCATATCTGTAAATATATATATATATGCACACATATATATTTTCAAAAATATCTCTTAAACCTTTACACCTTCTAAGCAGAAGAAAAAATGTATCTTAAAGACGTGGGTGTGATGGCCAAGCAGTAAGTGATGCTCACTTCATCTGTGTATGAGAAAGCATGCATTGAATGCTTTTAAAAAGGTAGGAATAATAGCTGCAATCCAAAGGCATACGGGAAGAGTCATTTTCATTTTAAAAACAGAAGGGATCCTAAGCTGTGGAGTGTCCTTGTGCAGGCAAATATCTGTGGATGAGTGTGTACATGTCTGGGGAGCGTGAAGGGGGAGAGAATAAGAAGCAAGTTTAAGCCAAGCCGTAAGTGTTTGCTATGTAATGACTGCAGAGAGCTCTTTTCACTTCCGTGTAACTAGTATTATATGTATATATTTCTTGTTATCACTGTTATTCTTTTTTTTTTTTTTTTTTTTTTTTTTTTTTTTGGTCAGATGTGAGGAGAATGAGAGCTGCTGCTGCTGCTGCCTCTGTCTCCTTCTCTAACCCCCTGCTCTCCCTGTCTGGTGTCCTTATCTTCCCCTGTCCTCCCCAAATCATCCTTGTCTGCATGGCTGGAAATGCCCCTAGCTTTAATGATGATAAGCATTTTAATAGAAGGCTTTTGAGCTTGTCCCAGTATATGATACAGTCACAACTCTACTTCCTATTTATACTGTAGGGACAGTCTGGATATGACCCAATGCCAAGCAACACAGTCAGGGGGCATCTGTCTTTCATGTGGAACCTGATTTGAAAATCACGGGGCTTTTTTTTTTGTCCCAGTCCTGTGTTTTGCTACTTGCTTGCTGATCCCCCTAAAATCAGCTGGAGCTGGGAGATAACCTGTGATTTCCCAAAGAGGTATAGAACAGAACACAGAGTTGGGCCCACCTTTTCGATCTGATCATAAACCCCTTCCTCCTGCAAGCTACAGGAAAGCAAGGAATTTGGGTAGGCAGGACCTTACTCCTGGTTCTTATGGAGAAATGTTGTAAAAATCACCTGGGACCTATGTCCCTTGCAAGTAAACTTGATAGGATGAGGGACAGAAAAAGAAAACAGAGACAAGTATTTGGAACCAGTGCTTTGATTTGCAAAATAATTTCGTTAAGAGCCTGACCTTATCATCACCACAGGTCTGCAGAGGGCCATTTGACCCATGTTAACAACAGTGCTCACGGACATGAAGGGGACGATTTTGGATCCTTGTGTTATTTAAGCAGAGGCACTGTAAGACTACAGTCATCAGGACATTGGACTAATCTAGTCACGTTACAGGGTATTTCTGCATGAGATTTGGTGTCTGCTTCAAATCAGAGCATGTTTCAATTTTGAAACTTCTGGGTAATAACAGGGAATAAAAATACCTATGAAATTGCCTCTAAAAAGAGCACCAACCTCATCATGTTTTGAGCACAAAGACATCAGAGACAGGAATAAAATGCTGTTTATATGTATTGCGGAGATCTAAAGTGCACCTCAGTATGGCATGGAGCCGTGATCATCTCTCACCAGCACAAGCAAATGACTGAAGGTCAAAGGGCTTTTGTAGTGTTACACATTAACACCCTGAAAATATTCTTCTGTGGTCTTAACTTGCTGCTAGCCATGGGTGGATGATTATGGGAAAGGAAGAACTCAAGCACAGACTTTTGATTGCTGTGGGGCTGCAAAACTTCTCCTAGAAATGGCTCTGGGAAAGGCAGGAGATGTGCATTTTTTCATAAACACTGTTTTGTTATAAAACTCCTCTGTAGAAAAAGCGCTGTGAAGTGCTGTGTGTTTTTGGAAAGTCAGGGCACTGTAACTGATATCAACGTAAACAGCAAAGATTTTTCCCTCAAATAACCAATTTTTAATGATTAGTGTCCCTCACCCCTACACCTCTTTCCCTTTTTTAAACTGGAATGCTGGAGGGATTATTTTAATTTTGATTTTATTTTACCTTATGGCTTGTTCTATTATATTTTATTTCTACAGTTTTCCTATTGATTTGTGCACAGCTGTTAACAGCTGGTCTCCTGATGCCCACTTAGTGTTGTTCACTAGCGCATTTCTAAGGGAAACAAAACAAAACAAAACTATTTTTGTATCTAATGATATTATTAAGCATCTTTTAAAATCCAGATCCTTATTTGCATTAGTCACCCACTGTGTCTCTTGGAGCTCAGAACAAAAGAAGACTTGTACAATAGTTGCTGTTCAGAAGTCAGCATTTGCCAACAGGTTGAAACAGGCATTTCTGAAATGCTGCAGCCAGGGCTTTTTTTTTTTTTTTAATAAGGAAGCTGCCGTTTTCCAGATCCTACCATGTAGTAACCCGAGGCAAGAGAAGATCTGATGATCAATGTTGTACCTTGCGTTTAGTTTGACAATGCTATTCATTGTATTTTGAGGCTACGTGTAAACTGCCTTTTATTACTCCACTCAGTAATCACACTTTGCAATTCTCCTTCTTGAAATATTGTAATTCTCTGCTTTACACTATATGGTGATTGGCTAGATCTGCTGTTTAATGAGGCAGACATGTTACCATGGAAAATAAAAGTTTTCCCAGTGAGTAAGGGGAGGATGAGATCTTTTCATCAAAGATTGGACACTTCATATCTGCTTGGTCCCCTTGAAATTAGCTGGAGCTGTGGTTTGATAAGGAAATAACATATTTGTTTTATTTTATTTTTGTCACCACACATCTTTTTGGGTGATCACTGTGGTATTGGCAGGTTCTTAAGCTCAAATTGTACCTGTCCTCTTGCAATATGGACCGTAGTGTCCACTAGCAGACACCAAAATTTAGGTTAGCCTTGAAGTGGTCAAGCAGTTGGACTTGATGATCCTTGTAGGTCCCTTCCAACTGAACTATGCTATTCTGTTCGATTCTGTTCTGTTCTGTTCCATAACTTAATCATCACTTGGAAAGGCTGTAAATCCTTTCTCATCTATTGGCTCAGGTCATCTATTGGCTCAGGTAGGGTAAGCTCTTAGCCTCTGCTCAGCATATCCTGAGGTCCACCAGCTTCCTTGCTGATGGATTAAGACCTTCCCCCCAGCTTGGTGAGATGGTCTGTGAGCCCATGCTTCCCAGCAGCACAACTGGAAGGAACTGAGAAAAGTGTGTCTAAAAGCAGGAAGAGTGCAAGTGTCTCACCGCATTTCTTCTGATCCCCCCTGTATCCAGTTCCCATCCTTGCACACTGGCAGTTCCTGACATGCTGCAAGGGAAGCAGGGCCTTTGATGCAGCATGACCTTTGCTAACACTGCTCCGGGAGGTAATGGGCTGAAACAGCCCACAGCGGTTGTGACTGCTGGGTTGATCGGAGTCCTGCTTCAGAAGGTCAACACCACGGCGTGCCTGATCTCAACTTGTCAGGCGAGTGAGCCATAAGTTGGCTTCTTCCAAATCTAAATCCAAAAAGATATAATTTTATTCTTTCTCTAATCCTATTATTAGTGCCTGCAATGTTAAGGACGCTGTTATTCAGCAGTTTTACTTTTCCCCTGTCTGACTGCAGCAGATGGAGCATCCCAACAAAGTGTAAAAAGGGAGAATTCCTTTTCTATGCTAAGATGCTGCTGACATCCATGTGTTGATGCGAATCAGCAGAGAATCCCTTACGGCGGGGGATGCTCTCTCCAGTCCTCCCACAGACCTCCCAGAAATCTGACGGCACTTCCACTTCTCTCCCCAGATCAGACGTGCTTTGGTGTGATATCTTTGGGACTGGAGCACCCATCCCTCAGATGTGGCTATGTTTCAGTACTGAAACAAGCTGTTTGTGTGGCTGCATCACATCAAGAGTGATTCTGGTTCTGCCGATTCCACAGAAAAAACGAAGCTCATCTTCCGTGGACACAGAGGGAGCCACACCATTTACTTGTCTTGAGGCACTATAGGTAGATGCACATTTCTGATGTGTCCTTGATGGGATGTCTGTTTTCTCATTCTTAGGATCATACATGTACGATTGTCGAAGCACTGTTTTGACCTTCTACTGGTATATGTATTTACAAGTTTTTTGCTTTTGTACTTTCTGATCAGTGTCCAGTAGATATATTTATCTTTTTTTTTTTTTTTTTTTTTTTTTAGTTTGTTCTAAGTTTTTTCTTAGCTATGTGGTGTTGTCATGGATAGGTTAGACCTTACACATTGTATGGGACTTCAAAGGAGGAATTGCAGATGTTAGTCTTTACACTACAGACCTGTAATGATAATGCATAGCGGTGGTGCTTCAAGAAGTCGGTGTCTGTCTCTTTGGCGTGGAAATTTCAAATTCTGTCTTCCTGGTAACAGTGTGGCTTTCAAGGATTCACAGCATGCAGCACAATGACAAGTGGGGCTTTCTTAATGTAACTTGGCTTGGGAGGGACCACTCATCTGCTGCCATCACTTAGCAGCATGGGGAGCAGCAGGCTCTTTCTTTGTCCAGTTAGTTGGGCAAACAAATCTCTCCTGTTTTATTTCTATCCAGATCTGTGTGACTGGGAAAGAATCCGGCCCTGCCAGAATCTTTTAACGTGTAATTTTAGCTTCTAACATGTCGCTAACAGTGAATTTATTTCCGAGGCTAGAAAGCAGTGTACCATTAGTTTCTTATGGCATAAAAGAACATGAGTATTACTTGGAGGATATACCTTGAGTGAAACATTGTTTGCGTCTGTGTCAATTTATCAGCCCCTACTGCCAAAAACACTGTGTTTCGAGGACTGAACAGTAGGAAAAGGAAGCCTCTTTTCTGAAAACGATTTCAGAAAGAGAGTGAAAGGGCCAGTATTTTCCTCACTGAATTTTCTACAAGTGGATTGTTTCAATATGAAAATCTCCATTCCTATTATATTATCTCCCTCTCTGTTTCACTCTTATCCTATGCTGCATCTCAGTGGCTGTGACTTGACTTTATCGAGGGCAGAGGATGATGTGGATGGTGTAACCTCCTGATCTAACTAAAAATGTCCTTGACTTGTGAGGATCAGCTTTGAGGGTGTCTGCATGAAATCATGGTGAAATGATTTCATCTGCATAAGGAAACTTCCTTTTTGCTCTAGAGATGATGAGGATGCATGGGGCAACACAAAATTTTGGGAGATCGTGTCCCTTTGACTGACCCCATTCTGGATTTGTGTTATCTAAAAAAATGTGTGTTCTGGTTGATAATTTTCTTTCTGCAGAGACTTAACCCTCTGAGCTACAGGTCTGAGCACAAGACACAGACTTGCTAGCTGCTGGAAACTGTGGCAGCTGCCCACCCTCTGCGTGATTGAGTAGCGGAGTTCATCAGGTACCGGCTTACATCTGCACAGCTCCTACATGCTACTAGGACCCCAGCTATCCCACACCTTAAAGCATGAGGATCTCTGTGGGACAAGGCAGATGGATTTCATTAGAGCAGAGCAGTGTCTGCTGCTGCAAGGGACTTGTTACAGGTGTTTATAGACTACACACCTTTCTTAAATCTATTCTATGCCATGCAGCAGTGCAGTCCTATTTATTTACTTTGGCTGCCTGTCTTGGTTTAAAATCTCAGCTGAAGACATCTCTTTTCTGTCCATGTCTCCTCATTGTTTTCCCTCTGTCTCCCTCTCCCTTTGCAGCTGTGTTTAAGCTGAGCTGTGTGAGGGTACAGTTGGCCAGGGTAGATGTTACAGAAAATAAAGTTGCATTGTGTTAGGTTCTAGAGTGCTTTGCTCTACAGACAGCCAGTCCTTTCACTGCTGCAGTCAAGAGGATGCTTGCCAATGACCTCAGAAACAGCAAGATTCATCTCTATGCACAAAAGGCTTTTCAGGAGAAAAGATAACGCACAAGGGTGTAAAGAGATTGTTGTTTGAGAAAGGCTGAACCCCGTCAGTGGAAAGGCTTTTGTTGGCTGTCCTGGATGGATCAAAGTCATGGTTTGGTTTTAGCTGGAAAAATCATGACCACCAGAATGTTCCTCACCTTTGTGTGGGGAACTGAGCAGGAAAGTCAGGGCCACTGGGAGGCAGAAGAGGGACAAGGTAGAGAGAAGTCATTTCAGGAAGGCTACTCTTTGTTTGCAAGAAGTAAACATATGTATATTGGCCCAAAAGAAGAAGGAACAGTAATGTTACAAGTGCTTGGATATGGTC
This sequence comes from Oxyura jamaicensis, assembly GCF_011077185.1. Classification (NCBI taxonomy): domain Eukaryota; kingdom Metazoa; phylum Chordata; class Aves; order Anseriformes; family Anatidae; genus Oxyura; species Oxyura jamaicensis. The sequence goes on along the minus strand of NC_048894.1, from coordinate 153,315,448 downwards.
TTTCATGGTAGGAAAGGAATGAATACCTTGGGAGGAGATTTTAGATTGCATCAATCCTTTTGTCTGTGGAGAGAAGAAACATTGTCGAAGAAGAAAGAAAAGCTAGTGAGAAATGATCAGCAGACTCCTGCTAATTTTTAGTAGCACTGTAAATTAAGCCTTGTTTTCTTTAGGTGACTTGCGTTGGTAGTGGGTGACATTAATGCTTTATTAAACTTGCCGTGCCAAGAAGCTCATCAGTTTTGCGTAGCTAATAATAATACCCTAATCGAGAAACAGAAGGTGGGATAACTCGGCATCAGAAATTGGAATGCAGAAATAGTTGCTGCTAGATGAACTAAAAATACCCAACAGCATAACTCTTGCCTACAGCAGCACATGCTGAACACACATTGGGCTCTGGCAGCAGGGAGAAATGGCTTTCCTTTATTTTCGGCAGCTGCTAGATCAGCAGTCCTCTATGGTGACCCACACGCGTGACCGTCAAGCTCCACCTCAGATGCGTGCTAGGCCTGCTGTAGCAAGTTAATTAGTATCCTTGTCAAGTTAACTATTATCCAGAGCCATAAACAAGCTGTGTAGGGTGACTTCAGAAGCCAGTTTGTCCTAGGGTGGGACTACCTGATCAGGGTAGCACCCAATGAGGTGGGAGTGACCAACAGCAGAAATAGGGGTATAACCTTGGCTACTCTGTTCCTCTGCTCCACTCTCGTGCTTTGGGATAAACATCAGATGTCACGATCCCTGCTGAATTAGGAGCCGTGGAGGTTTCACTAACTACATCAGGGTTGTTGGTGCTCAGAGATTTATACACTTTTCTCTGCAGCCTCTCAGAGCTTACCCAGCCTGTCAACTTGGGCTTTACAAGGGTGAAATTTGATTTATCATGTTCATCTTTTTCTGCTACAAACTTTGAAGTCTCCATGCCAATAAGCTAAGTGTGGCTCAGATGCAGTAGTGATGGGAGACCTTGAAATAGGTTGGTTAGATTTAATTAGGACACATCTAATGCCAGAATCAGCCATGCAACACAGAGTATCTGCTACATTGTCAGATGGTAGATCAAAGATGGGGCACACACTGTAGAGGAAGAAGGGTGCTCAATGAATAGAGAGAATTAACTGTGTTGGGCACACATGATGAGGCATTGTCCCTAGACAAAGGACACAAAAGCAACATAGGCCTAAAGAGTGAATGTAAGAAGCAAGGGCTGAATCCCATGATTTGAAATTCCTACATTATGGATAATAAATCCTTGGTTGTGGTGGGAATCCTTCACTGGTTTGAGACAGAAACAACTGTGGCTGAGATAGGAGTGCAGAAGCGTAAGACTGTGGCTAGTTTGCTCACCACACCTGCAGGTGGGAGGAGTACCTGTGGCTGTATTTGCACTCATGCCTTGCTTCCCTTCCCAAAATCAGGTGTCTGCTTATAAGTACAGGTGCTTCCCTCAGAGCAGAAAATGGCAGCATGTTCTTTGAAGAAGTGTAGCTAAAAGAACTTTTAAAAACATTCAACCTAGAGGTAAGCCCTTTCCTTGATGCACCTGAGCTTTTCTTCTACCTATTTTCATTCTGTGATGTATTACAACCAGAAAGTCTGAGGACATGATTCTTTCTTGTGTCTTCTCTAAGGCTCCTTGGTGTCAAGGGGATCAGCTGTAGACAGGGCAGGCAGAGTGTAGAGGTTATTCTTCCTGCAGTAGATGCCTCTTGGATGGACTTCTACAGTCTGAAATTACTCTGGATAAAGGGAGAACCAGGAATGACAAGCTTGCTTGCTTGTTCTCCTTGGCCAGTCTTAGCTTCTTTCTGGGTGTGTTATTCTACTTACTCTTTGATGAAATGAATAGCAAAAAGCCATTTTTTTGCTCATAGGATAGGTTCATTGTATAACTCAAGCTGTAAGGAACCTCAGAAAGCCTCTATTCCAATTTTCTGCTGAAATCAGGGTCAGCTATGGGTTCAGACCCTCTCTCTGTGGGCTTTTTTCAGTCCAGCTTTTTACTTACCTATATTGAAAAGAGCACCCAGAGCCTGTAAAAGCTTTTGAATTGTCAGCACTAGGGTCAGCAAGAGCTTTCAGGAAGAGTTCATATTCAGGGAGGGAAGAGATCTGAGAGTACATGCAGAGAGCATTTCCATGAAGACTTCTGACTGTGGAGATACCCAGAGGAAGCTGTGGCAGACGCTCTGAGAGGAGAGCACCAAGCAGAGTGTGACAGAGGTGAGGACGAATTTATCAAAAGCATCCTTGGGCTGTCATGGGCAGTCTTATTCCTAGGCATAAATGGCTTCCTCTGGGGACTTGTGGAATATGCTTTGCCAGGGGGAAAGTGCTGATGTTTATAGTGCAATGGGTTTGGCTTGCCCTGCTTCTTCACATGGCAGATGACTCTTTGGGGAGACAGTGCCTCAGGTCAATGATTTAATTATGTCTGGTTTGGAGACCTTTTACCACACCTGAGATAAGGTTTGAAGGATGGCTTTTGGAAGAATCGTCCATTTGGCAGCAATAATCACCCATTACTAAGAAAAGGTTATTTTAGAACATAATCACCTTACTTAGTTGTTTCCCTCTTATCCCTTCTTCCCACCAAAAGCTCAGTTTAAAAAATCTTTGCTTTCAGGAGCAGTGCCACTGATAATCAGAAACCTCTCATTGTAAGCACATTTAAGAAAGAGTTTGAGGACCAATTATATAAATGTTTCCCTTTTGTAAAACAGCTTGGGACTTGTAAACATACTCAGTCCACATCCATTATGATGAATTATTTAGCTTTGTAAGCTGTGTTTTATGTAAGGAAATGCTTTTATTAATGCAGAAAATTTAGATATTTTCCAAAGGGGTAGCTGTCATTTTGCTCCTTTGCTTGCATCTGCGTTACAATTGATTTTTGTTATGAATGTGTTCTTCAGGAGTGGCTGATGCCAGGTCTACAGCATGTCAAGGTGACTTCCTCAGCAGTGACAATGATAAGATCTTTTAGCAGAATGAGGTTTAGCAGAAGTCAAGGAGTCCACTTCCTATTGTAGATGTGAAGAGGGCAAATTTTAGAATGATTGCTCATTTTCCATAAAAAATCAAGGATGACAACTTTAGTCCATGGGAGAGGAGAAAAGGGGAATGCTGTTGCTGCCTGAGTCTTTTGCACAATGCTTTTTTGTGGAAAAAAAAAAAAAAAAAAAAAAAAGTTTTGACCCTTAACTGTGAGATTAACTCAAATTATGTTCTGTTTTTATATTTTGATAATTCTCTTGCACTTTCTTTTCTCTCCCCTTCTTTTCCTCCCTAAAACAGATGATTTTGAAGACAGCATGAATGAAACAAAATGTTGGCATGTCTTAGCTGGATTTGCTGACAAGATAAACATCAAGTTAAATGTGAGACATATGCCTTAGTGTGTGACTGTAATTTTATAGGTTCTTTTATATGTTATGGTTGGCAGCAGAATCCTTGTAGCCTCTTCTGGCTAGAAAGAACAGTATTTCTTAGTCTTAAGACAGACACACAATCTAAAATCAGCATATACCACTAGCTATAGTGTGAGTGGTGGAGTGAATCTTTGTTACAAGCAGTTTCCATTATGTTACATCTTATAAATGGAGGTCATTATTCAGACATGGTGCATTTGTGATAACTATGATGGTCTAATTATCAGTGGTCCTCTTTTCTGCCTTCATCCCACACTTGGTGTTAAAACTACTTGGAGGTTCCATGTACTTACCATTGCAGCTCTATGTACTTTCACTGTTGTGGACTTGCTTTGGGCAAGAATACCTGGTGCAGTGGTTGCGTAGGCGGGAAATGAGATGTATATTGACTCCAAGTCACTCTGTGAGATGTTAGGTTGTGCAGCCAAGACCACTGGAGTGGGAATGAATGACACGGTTCTTCCCACCCCCTCATGTTTGAGGACCAGTCATACCATCTGGGAACATTTTGAACTGCAATGAAGTCAGCTCTCCCAATTTACTGAGAAGCTTGTACAGAGCCTCATCTTCCCCTTACCTTCTTTTGTAAAGATGTCCATGTAGAAATGCTATTGCTGGTTCATGTATGGGAAGATGGAGGCCCATGTGTATTTATTTATACAATTAGCTAAGGGTGGAATTTAATTTGTTTTTCCCTAGTTATTTGTGACAGGGTCAACTTCATCTGCAGTAGATTCCAGCCTTCTCTTTTTGGACAGGGCAGAGGAGCAGCTACTTTTAAGGCATTACATGTAAGCTTTTAAGTGCCTACATTAGCACAGAAAGATCATACTCAAGCTTTGCTTCCACTGTCTAAAAATGAACCTGAACAAATCATTTAGGAAGAGCCCTTTACACTGTAGATGTCTGTCACTTTATGAGGTATATCCACTCTTATTTACTGCCAAAATATGGATATGACTGTGGACATCCTGAGCCTTATCCCTCTTCTCCATGTGCCATTGCCACTTGTTTGTAGGTGTCCTGCAAAGTGTGGCATAGTGATTTTCATGTTGCAGGAGGAGGGCACATAGAGTCCTCCCACCTTTGTCATTCACATTTCCAGTATGTTCTGCTAGTTGGCTCGGCAAGACCACATTTCTCTGTATGATTTTCCCACTTTGGACTTATGGCTGGTAGCTGCACTACCACAAGTGAAAGAATGGTGAAGCAGCTGTTAGCACTGCTGCACCTTACATATACCAAAGGATTTTAATGGTAAAATGTAATTAGGGAATGAAGGGTGTATTTGGAAAAAATGCAGCATATGTGGGGAAATGCATTTGAGCTTTGAGGTTGCAAAGGCCCATGAGTCTTCTTGGATAGTAGACGCACTGTAACTGTTTTAGCATGATGCCCACCTAAAAGAGGACATCACTGGGATCTACTCCTTTTCGCTAGGGTCCTTTAGCCCTAGCAGAGCACCATCCTGTCTCAGCCATCCTTTCCTCCCTCCTGAGAGAGCTTGTTCAGACACAGCTTAAGCACACCTCTGCAGTGGTTCAGATACGCAGTACCCTTTGTTTGGAGGAGTAATTTAGTTCTTTGTGTGGGTGCTTTTATGGGAACACACCGCTTCTCTAAAAGAAATACTTATGCTTCTGATAGTTGCAGATGTAATGGTGTACATTAAGAAAAAAAAAAAAAAAGACAACATTTTGGTGGAGGAAATTTCCATTATTCACCAGTCCTTTGCAGACAACACTATTAATTGTAGGCATTGTATTTGTATCTTAACGACCTTTTCTGTTCAGGGAGGGAAGGGTAGTTGGAGTTTGATCCTCAAAGGGATGAAGTATATCTGGTAGTAAGCACATCAACAGCTTTGTGAAGAGAATTGAACCATAAAGGCCTGTATCTACAACTGCTATTAGAACCACAGTAAGCCATGCAAGCTCTTGAGAGTGACAGTGAGCCAATGGGGTCTGGACATTGCACCCTTCTTCATGACTCTCACCCAGGCTGCCCTTTGTCATTCTGGAGCCTCAACTTCTAATGTGCTTGTAGGTATTTTTCATAGAATAATAGAATATCTCAAGTTGTAAAGGACCCACAAGGATCATCAAGTCCAACTCCTGGCTCCACAGAGGACCACATAAAAATCAGACCATATACCCGAGAGCGTTGTCCAAACACTTGAACTCCAGCAGGCTTGGTGTCATGACCAGGTCCTGGGGAGCCTGTTCCAGTGCCCGACCACCTCTGGGTGCAGAACCTTTCCCTAACCCAGCCTGACCCTCCCCTGTCCCAGCTCCATGCCGTTCTCTCAGGTCCTGTCGCTGTCCCCAGAGAGCAGAGCTCAGCACCTGCCCCTCCGCTCCCCTCGTGAGGGAGCTGCAGGCCGCCATGAGGCCTCCCCTTGGCCTGCTGTGCTCTGGGCTGAACAAACCAAGGGACCCCAGCCACTCCTCAGACATTTTGCTCTCCAGACCCTTCACCATCTTTGTAGCCCTCCTTTAGACACTCTCTAGTAGTTTTTTGTCCTTCTCATATTGTGGTGCCCAAAGCTGCACAGAATGTTCCAGGTGAGGCTGCTCCAGTGCAGAGCAGGACAATCCTTTCCCTTGTCCAGCTAGCAATACTGTGCTTGTGGCACCCCAGGATATGGTTGGCCCTTCTGGCTGCCAAGACACACTATGACTCATATTCAACTTGATGTTGACCAAAATCCCCGGATCCTTCTCTGCGGGACTGCTCCTCAGCCTCTCTTTCCCCAGTCTGTACGTACAGCCAGTGTTGCCCCTTCACAGGTGCAGAATCTGGCACTTGGCTGTTGTTTAAATTCATGTTGGTGGTGATTGCCCAGCTCTCTTTGTCTTGGCTCACTCATGGCAAGGAGAGCAGCAGTATGTCAGACGAATACCTAAAGCCTCAAGTGTGTAGAACTGAGAAAAATTTGAAAAGTCCTGATTCACTAAAACAAGCCTCAGACAGGTGTCTGTCTTCCCCTGACCCATGCACACACTTGTCAAAATAGAAGTTGTAGATGAGGTACAGTCAAGGCACCTCTCTGGTGTTGAGTGCTGTGCTTCACACACCAACAGCTCTTGTGGCATCTGCCCTCCATCTGGAGGATGTGCCTTGCTGGTCCAATCTGTGGTGTCCTCTCTGATTGTGGCTGGTGGTGCAAGCTGAGATGATCGTACAAATGCTGACGTGAGGGGCTATAGCTGCTGGTAGAAGCTGTGGTTCTTCTTCAGCCTATGGGGAGATAGTCTCTTTGCATGACTATGCTGATGCTAACATGGGATCTGATGGGACAAAAACACTGATATTCCTTTTTTTTTTTTTTTTTTTTTTTTTTTTTTCTGCAGAGCATGCTGCATTTTGGAAACTTATTCCAAAAATTGTCACTCCTGATTAGTGTCCTCTTAGGACAGTTTACGCATTGCTGACAACCCATTGAAAAGACAGTGGTTGTTTACTTCTCTGTCTACCATTGTGCAACATAATAAATGATCTTTCACAACTGTTGTTCACTTTAATTCTATGGTTGCTCTGGTAGGTTCATGCAGATCAGACAGGTGGGTTATCACCAGGAATCTAAACTAGTCATTTAATTTTCTTCTCTTTCCAGTCTGGGGCAATGGAGCTGTTGAGAGAGAATACAAAATGCTTCCTTTAAATTTTAACAACTTTATTTATCTTATTTTGTTTATTAATGTCTTTTTTTAAAATCTCAGCAAACCTTCTGTGAACCCCAAGTCAGTGTTGAATATATTATATCAGTGATCTAGAAAAAAGGGATGATCAAGAAAGTAGTAAAGATGGTAGGAAATGTGAAATTACCAAACTCAGTGTGCAGACACTTAAATCTATATGAAGGAAAAAGAAATTCTCTGTTGATGAATACAAGGTGATGAATACAATGGAAATAAATAATTTGAATGTTTAATACCCTTTTCTGAGTTCTAAGTGAATTCTCAACAATTGAAGGGGGAACCTTCAGAAAACCTTTCTTCATGTATATTCTTCATGTATAGTTATCTCAGAAGAAAAAATCCTCTGTAAGTAAATAGAATACTTGGTGCATAAGAACTGGAATGAGGATTATTTCTGAAAATAGGAATTAATCATGTTTATTTTCCTTCAGTGAAATGTTTGTCAATTAAAATATTTAATTTAAATTAATATCATTCTATGAAAAGGATTGATCTTCTACCATTTGGTTTCAGAAGAAGCTGGAGACTAAGTTTACTCTAATCCTCTTGGAAAGATCAGGCTGTTTTATTTTGAAATGCTTTTTTTATTTCAAATTGCATTTATTTAGAAAAAAAAAAATCCATAGACATTAAAAAACAAACACAACCAAACCACCAAAAACAAAAACAGCAACCACAAAAAAAGCAAACAACACAAATGAAATGTGCTGATTCATTGAAACATAATTTTTCAGATCCATCAAGATATTTTATTTCTGTCAAACATGCAGTTCTGTGGGAAATACAGGGTTTTCATTTTGAGTCTGAACACAAATAAACACACACCTACTCACACAGTCAGAGAATTTCTTGCTATAGGTCCTATAGCATGCTCTCCAAAACATTTCAGGATCTCATCAGAAGCATGGAATCCCCTAAAGTAGTGCATCTTAATCAGATTGTGGTCTCTTATGCTGTCTGTATTTTAAGTAGGAGGCTTCAGAAGCAGGTGACCAGAACTATTAGTGATAGGAAGACTCTTTCATGCTTTGGCATTGTGTAGAATGAATATATTATTTCAGTTGTGAATGTAGAAAGCTCCGTACTGAGGAATGAGATTGTGTTTTTTTTAAGCTCCTATGAAGTTAATTGAAAAAATTCCTCCTGCATACAGAAGGGTTTTCACCCTAGTGTTGAGGTCAGAGATGTAGCTTATTTACCAGGCTGGATGCAGAGTGCATTGCAAAACTAGCTGGTGGGTACCTAAAATAATAAGTGGAGAAATGATTTACATTTTTTTCCATCATTTTTCAAAATGTAAGAGGAAGACAGCATTCTATGAAAGTAAAAGGCAACACAATGAATGTAGATTAAAAAATGTTTTTAAAGCACGAAGCTTGCTAAAAAGAAAAAGAAAAAAGGAGGGCTTAGAAGAATGTAAAGAAGTGGAAGAAAAAAAAAAGTAGTGTTCATTTTCACAGCCAGTGAAAACATTCACAGTTACAGGGTGAATTTAAAATCTCTCATGCCCTGATGCAGAGGCTGAAAAAAGTGGAAGGATTCCCATCAGATTCATTTTTGCATCCAGCAATATCTGAGGGCAATTATGACAAAACCTGCCCATTGGGAAATATATTCTGTAACTTTTCATTGCAGAATTATTGTTACTTTTCATTGAATCTTGCTGTTGCATATCTGCTTGCTGTACTTGTCTCTGGTAGTATGAAGTCAAAAGGTGAACTCTGACATCTGTTTCTTGGTTCATAAACCCCTATCTGTATGTGGAGACATTTGTAAGTTTTGTGTTTTTTTTTTTTTTAGTGCTGAAATTGGTATGCCATAGTGCACATAACACTAGACTTTGGTACATAGGCTTCTATCTGTATTTTGCTTTGGTTTTTAAATGTCACAGTGTGTTCCTTGCTAAAAGGCATTCAGATAGCTTGGTTTTGGTGCCACGTGCTGTCTTCTGCAGTAATGTATATATTTTAAAAACTGTTAATTAACTTTCTTAGCACCACTATTTTTTTTTTCAGTGAAAATAAGAATTCCATTTGATCAATGTGTAGAAAATAAGACTATACTGAAATTAAACTTTATACTGAAAAGAGAAGGAAAGAAATATAAAGACATTGCAGAATGCTGGGCCCCAGTGTATACACAGAGAAATAAGATGTTTGTGACAGCAACAGAAAACAAAGCTGAAAGCAGTTTTCTCCCTTCCACCTGCATGGTGAGCTTGTCCTATAATAAATTGGTTATTAGCAATCTCTTCTTCAGGGCTCAAAGGAAACCCATCTGCTTTACCACAGTAGATTAAAAGTAGATTTCCTCTCTGAACAGTGACAGGACCCGAGGGAACAGCATGAAGCTGCATCAGGGAAGGTACAGGTTGGATATTAGGGAAAGGTTTTTCACTGAGACAGTGGTTGGGCACTGGAACAGGCTCCCCAGGGAAGTGGCCATGGCACGGAGCCTGCTGGAGTTCAAGAAGGGTTTGGACAATGTTCTCAAGTATATGGTCTGATTTTTGGGTGGTCCTGTGCTGCAGACCCAGGAGTTGAACTCAGTTGTCTTTATGGGTCTCTTCCAACTCAGGATATTCTTTGATTCTATGAAAACCTTCCGTTCCCTTCTCAAGAAAAATCTCCATTATGCCCTAGTAGGATTTTAAATTTTCCATTAATGTGTAGCTGAGATTGTGAAAGGCAGCCAAAAACTGTTGTGTTCATGATGGCACATTTAAAACATGAGGGCTAAAAGTAGCAAAGCTCCAGTAGACAGTTTTTGTTGTTGTTGTTGTTTTTGTTTGTTTTTCCTTCCAGCTTTGAAATGTCCATTCAAGGCTTGACCCCACTCTTTCATCTTTGCCAGCATCTTCTACAACCTCCCCTAGGTCACATGTAGAATGGAGGCAAGTTATGTAAAGTAGCTCTCAATCTAATGGACTTCTCATAGTGTTTGGGCCATTCTTATCTCCATGCCCATATATTGCAGATTACCACAGAAACAAGGGAAATAATTTCACAGCCACTTTCCTGTGAATGCATTGTGCTGTTGCTGCTTCATGCAAACCTATCCTGGTGTTATTTGCCATGAGGAATGGGGCCTGAATTCACTTGGTTTACAGCACATAGTAGGATTGGCCTGCTGTCCAGCTTCATGGGCACATGCTGCTTGTTGCTTCCTGCTGACTTGCCCTCAGCTCCTTTCTCTTTGTTTCTCTTGCCCCTTCATGGGAACCTGCCAACTTTCAGTTTCATCTCACCATTAAGCCCAGTGTGCACTGCATAGCTCCCTGGGGTTTGTTTTCCCTTTTGTCCCTCTCTCCATTAGACAAGACAGAGAGCTGCGCTGACCTGCCTCCTCTGGTTTTGTAGGGTAGCTTTCCTTCCTACCTTACCCTCAGAATTAAATCTTATTTCTCAAAGAATCATAGAATAGCCCAGGCTGAATGAACCTTGAGAGACCATCAGGTCCAACCTTTCATGGGAAAACGGAGCCTCTGTGAGATTATCTAGCACCCTGTCCAGCTGCATCTTGAAAACCTCCAGTGATGGGGATTTCTACCATGTCCCCTGGGAGGTTGTTCCAGTGATTAATTATTCTTGCTGTAAAATAAATATTTTTATATCAAGACAAAATCTTTTCTGGTGCAGATTGCAAAATGTTTCCCCTTATCTTCTTCATGTGACTCCTCATGAAGAGAGCCTCCGTTAGGCACCCTTTAAGTACTGGAATACTGTGATGAGGTTCCCCCTGAGCCTTCCCTATTCCAGGGTCAAAATACCTAAGTCACTCATTTTTTTCTGATGAGGCAGGTCTGCTAAACCTTTGATCATCTTTGTGGTCCTCCTTTGGACCCTCTCCAGTCTCTGTCTGTTTTGAATTGTGTGGACAGAACCAGACACAACTCCAGGTGCAGCCTGACAAGCACTTCTCACACTTCCACCCCCATGTCCCCCTTCCAACTTTGGGAAGGTGATATTAAAGAGGATCTGTCCTTTTGCTTCCTCATCGCATAAGAAGCACGGAACTCCCTCTCTTCTTCGCGTTGGTGTCTGTCTCTCTGGGAAGCAAAACGTGTGCTGCATCCTCAGGGGCTTGTTCAGCTTGGAGAATTTAACAGGTCCTTGAAAACAACTGAAGTCACAGAAATCTCATATCTTTAGCCCCTTCATCTTAGGTGGGCTTGGGATTGCTGTATTTTCTAGTAAAATAAATGAGATCATCTTTATTCCTCCTTTAATTTGCTGGCTTCCCTTTCTGTACCTGCATTCCTTTTCCTTCCAGCCTATAAGCAATGTTTCCTTCACCAAAATCTCATCACCTTTCCATAGCAATGGGGCTTTTCCATCACTCTCTCTTCTGCTGCAGCTCTTTTACAATCTAGACCCCCTACATTAGGGAGGGCACAAGTTCCTCCATGTTCTTAGCTCCTCTCCCATCTGTCTATTGGAAGGACCCCATCCACTTCGAACCCAGAGAAAGAAATCGGCAATCTTTAAAATTATCCTTCTCTAAGCAGTTGCAACTAATTACGAAGGCTACAGCTACTGTGAGAGCAGCTAATAAACTCCTTGAACGGGTCTCTGAAGTCTGTATTAGAAGTGGATGAGTCATAGTTGCACCAGCTGATTGCAAATAAGTGGGTGGGAGGGGAATAGGCCCCGTGCTTTATTCTGGCAAGGTAAGAATAAAAGAGCTGTCAGCAGGCCCGGGAAATGTGCAGGGGTGAGTTTGGACTGACAGCTCTGCAACAGGGGGATGGAGGCAGCTGAGTCTAAAAGTAAAACCTGAGCTTTTGAGTTAAATCACGCATTGGAAGCATCCCATCCCAATGATGGAAGTGGGAGATAGCAGAGGAAACCTTGGGCTGCGAAGCGATGCCACTTAGCACGCTGAGTGTAAGATTTACTGTCTGTGCACTGGCCTCGCTATTTGTGTGTAGCCCCTTGAACATAAGTGTTTGGAATAATAATGTACTGTGATTTGAGTCAAATCAGCAAATGCTGATTTGTTCCAGCATTTAAGATCAATGGGATGAAGCTGTCTGTTTACGTGGCCCAATGCCGTGTTACCACTGTCGGAGACTCCAGATGTAAAATCAGATCCAAATGTGGGTCCACGCCAAACACATGGGGAAATTATATCAGAGGGGCCACGCTTGCCCCCATGATCTTGCAGAGGCTGGAGGAAAATCCAGAGCAATGGAAGCTGATAAAATATTTTTGTACGTCCCAGGGCAGCAAAACACCCTGCCCTTCCACATATTGCTGCTCAGCTTGACTGTGGTTTGTGTGTTATAGCACTAGATCAGAAGAGATTTGTCAGCTGTGTCAAACTAAGCCTTGGCCTGTGGTTATCTCCTGAGACTCGAGGAGAAACACCATCTGTGTGGAGAGGATCTTCTGCAAGCACTGTCCCCCTGATGGATAAAGCTTCTTGTGGATCCCATCAGTTTGCAGAGTTCCACTGAGAGTGGCTGCTTCTGTGACTGGTGGTTTTGAATAAGTGCAGCCAAAAAGATTTACAGGATTAGTGTTTACAGATGAAAATATTTGAGAATACCATGGAGGGTGGGGCACAGGGCTCAGAAGGTACAGGTCTCGTGCCTTGCTGTTGAATGTGTTCTTATAAATTAGTTCTGCTCATCTTGCAAAATTCACCCAGCCTAGACTACGTAGTGTTTCCTGCTCTATCCAAGGAGATAACACACTTATTATCTGTGACACATCTTGCTTATTTTTTTGAGCCATCATTTGGCCTTTTGAGGTGTGCATATCAGCTTGCTGCTTTCAGCACGCGACAGGATATATAAAGCGGGATACAGTCTTGCAGGTGGGTGCACAGTGGTGGATGGAGAGCCAAGAGTTAGGTTTAGTATAGAGCCAACAACGCATTTCATACCGTGAAAATAAGCTATGGAGTGCTCATGCCTGGGGGATGAAGACAGTGTGAGAATGTGGTCTTGCAGCATGGAAAAGCAGTCCACACTGGCTGATCTGGAAAAAAAAAATAATTCTACGGTAAATTAAAACAATTCAGCCAGACACATCATCAATAACTGATTATTTGCAGCTAAAATTAGACCTGGAATTGGCATTTTGTATCTTAATTAAAACCAAGCTATCTTTATCAATAAACTATGACAACTTTGAGCAGACATTTCCTAGTGAATGTTAATCCTTCAGTCTCTTTTGATTAGTAGATGGGATTACATTAAAATCGATCCTCCTCCCGAGGTCCATTTGTGCACTCTCTCTCTGTATTGAATTACGTAGCTGGCCTCGTGCCAGGCACAGGTCCCCCATCGGGACAATGAAATCACAGCCGCAGTGATGCTCATTTGTGTTTTACAGTATGCCATTTATTTATTACAATGGGCTCAGGAGACTTAGCGCCTTGGTGAGATATTATCTTAGGCTTCAGATCTCCGTCAAACCTTATTACTCTCGTTTTAGTTCAGTTTGCACATAACTGGCTTTTGAAGGTAGGAGGGGAAAGGTAAGGAAGGAAAACAAAGTCATATTTAAAATCTGAGGGAATTGCAGTTTCAGGCTGGGACAAAACATCACTGGAGGAGCTCAGAGAAATGGATCACCTTGGAAAGGTGTGGATCTTTTTAAAAAAGACAGTCCCCTCTTGCTGATGTTTGAACTTTGGACAGCCACACCCCGAAAGAAGCTGTCCGTAAACTGCTGAATTGTTATAACTGTACTTTTAGGGTCCCTGGGAAGCTGGTGGGAATCAGTGACGTGGTCCTCAGTGAGCAGAAAACGCCAGTGTCTTTGTTTTCTGTTTCAAAGTTGTTTCTTAGAAATTGAGAGTAATTAAAGCTATGATTAATTCTTCTTAGGGAAATTGAAAAAAAAAAAAAACTGCATAAAAAGTAACAGAGAAGAGCTGTTGACAGTCTGGTAAGCATAAGAGCTGGACAGCTTTCCATTTAACTCCCTCCCACCTTTCCCATCTGGAGCTCTTGTCATCAGTCAGCAAGCCAGCCAGGAGACGGTGATAGCTAAATGGTGTGCATTCCCTTAAGGTTTGAGATTACATCTTGCCTTTCCTCTCTGACATCCTTTAATAGCCAGATGCTTTTATAAAGTGTGCTGTTCCTTGACTTGTGCAGTTGTGATCTGGAAGCTATCTTCCAACACCTGACCGGTTCAGTGGCACTTGGAGTTATAGAAGCATCGTGTGAGGGTGTGAACTAATCTCTTAACTGCGCCTCTAAGCTTAATTCTGAGCTTGCCAAGGCTGAGATGTGAAGTGGAAACATCTATGTAATTTAGACAGGAAATATAAAACATTATGGGATTCCTTACACTGTTGTAAACAATACTCTGTATCACTTTGCTTATGTGATTTGGCATTTCTAACAAAAGTAATGCTCTGTGATAATGCTAAGAAGGATGCTGTGCCAGCATGGAATGGAAGTAATGTGGGATGGCAGTGACTGATGTTCCTTGAAATGAGAAATATGAGAGATTCAAGGTAGCAGACTAATTATGTAGCTTGTTTACTTTTCAAGGAGGGTCACACTCCTATGATGGCTGTCAAATGGAGAAGTCAGTTTCGTTTTGTTTTGGATCTGATTATTCTTAGATTATAGGTTTATCTTTGAATATCTGGGGGATATGATAGCAGTCACAGAAGAAAGATAGACACAGTATCTTGCTGTACTTTGTAGTAGTGAATCTCTGGTGAAGACTCACATTGGATACATGTTCAATTTTATTTGTTTTCATGGTAGCTATACCCAGAGTTCAGGGTATTCATCCTTGACCACATTTCAGCCAATATCTCACCTGTAACCTAGCTTGTGCAAATACACTAATTTCTATACAACACTGCGTGTTTCCTGAAACTAGAAGTCTGGGAGTTTTTTTTTTTTTTTTTTTTTTTTTTTTTTTTTTTTTTAACAGCGATCTTTTAACTCGGGAGAAAACAGCCTTAATTAGACTGGTTAAGACACAGAAATGTTAACAAGCTTTGCCAAGTGAAGTTGATGATGATAACTCTGTCTTGGAAAGACAACATGAACACGAACATATGTATCTTTAAAAGAGCTGGTGTCTTCTGTAGTGTGCTGAGGCAAGAAACTTCCCATGTGGAACTGAATAAAATAAAATAAAATAGAATACCTTCAGTAGTAGAAAAAATAATAATAATAAAAGATAACTTCAGATGTCTTTGCAAAGCTGTGGGAAACCTGCATTACCTTGTTTCTTTGGTTCTTTTGGGGCATCTACAGTGTAAGAAACATTGTCTTTACACTGTTTTTGCTTGCAGAATCAAAAAAAGGATGAGGAATAGTGAACTTTCCTTTCGTCTTTCAGAGTTTCTTCAGTCTCACATGGCCAAATCTCTTCATGCAAAGGATTGTTTTGTTTCATTTCATTTTTCTAGATGTTAGTGGCTGTCTCCCAACACAAAGAAAGCTTTCAGTAAGCAAGCCAGTTCTATTTTTATGCCTACCTTGCTGTGTGCAAGCTGGAAGTTGCTTCTTCCTGCAGCAAGCTCCCTACTGTTGCGATGAGCCTCGAAGAGTCTTGGGCTTTCACGTACATACCTGAGCTTCGTGGCAGCATTCCACATGCCTGTGTTACCTGAAGTGACTGTTTTTTATAATGAAAAATAGTGTTTTTCAGCCCACTGATTTATTCGGGGGACTGGGGAGAGGCTGCAGATCTTTCTGACTGCCACAAAATCTAATAAACTAGTAGATCTGTGCATGTTTTTGAAGCCAACTGAACTGTTGCTTAAATTTGTTTGATTTTACTAGAAATGCGAGGAAGCACATTTTGGGAGCAATCAATCCAGTGGTGCCAACTCAGTGTTTGACAGAAAGCATGAAGAAATCCCACAAAACAAAGCACAGCGATTTGGAGCGCATTACAGATAGCAAAGTCTAATTCCCTGTGGATTTGCTCACTCAGGTTCAGGCACTATTTTTGCACACTATTAACCTGGACACCCTCTACTCTGGATGTTGTGTCTCCAAAATCAGGAGAGACTGCAACCGGACTTGAGTTGCCATGTCTCCAGGTTGACCTCAGTATCTTTTTTTTTTTTTTTTTTTTTTCCTGGAATAACAGAATCCAATTTCTTAGGTGTTGCAAACAAATTCCATTTGGTGCCTTTTCATTAGTAGAAAGGTTATTTTACTTGATTCCTTATCTGGTGTGACAGCATTTTAGTTGAGCTCTCTGTTTTGACACACAGAAAAGAAGCATTTGTTTGGGCTTTGTCAACCCAGTAGACCACAACTGATAATTCCCTTGTACCTTTTGTACAGTTTCGGAGCTACTGTAGCACTGTTCTTCCTCCACTGGTGACTTGAGTTGTTAATGACCCGGGGGTGAGCCTGATCCGTGCCCAAATCACTCCTTCCTGCAGGTCACTGTCCTCCTCTGATCGATGCAGAGCGAGGTGGCAGCACTTTGTGGCCAATTAATTGTCAGAGTGACTTCGGTAATGCTGAATATGAGACAAAGTAAGGAGTTCAGGGCCTGCTTGGAAGCAAGAATTGAGTTTGATTTGAGATATAAGTACACTCACTGACAACTACCCGCATTGTGAACATTTACGGAGTTTCAACTGGTTTCGGTAATTTAAATTATTTAAACCTATCCCCAGGCACGGAAGCAGAGAAGCTTTTTCTCCATGCCTACTTCCCCCCTGCAGTATTGCTGAGGCACCTGAGATGGACGCGTTCAATGATTCCAGTCAGTCACTGGAGGCAGGTGAGGTGGCTTCTTCGGAAGCCTGCTTACCTAAAACAATCTGCTGAAAATGATCTAAACGATCTAAATGAGAATGAACACCACCATGAAAGTTAGTTTGTCAAGACAGACACTCTCTGAAGTCAGGTCAAGAAATTTATTGGCTTGAATAAGACCAGGATTTCACCTGCTAGTTTTTCAGAATTAAGTGTTCAGAGGCTTATTGTTGGACAATCAATAGCTGCTGCAAGAAGAGTTGGCACAGACCGAGGGTGACTATCTCTGTAGCCATTTCAGACATGACTCTTTTTTTCTCCCCAGTTTGTCTGCCTCTAGCAATTTCTTAATTATAGTACTCAGCACTTACAGCTATTTACCTCCTCAAAGCACTGCACAATTATTAACAAATTAATTACTGCTTCATTACCCTGTGAAATAATACCCTGATAGTTGTCTGATTATTGGGCTGTCATCCAGTGAATGAGAATAACCCTGTTGGTTATAATACTAGGTCACCTATGGTAGAACATTCAAATATGTTTTTGCCAAGAGGGACAGCTGAGACCACACATTCTGATGATTTGCATTGCAAAGTTTATTTGATGATACAATAAAAATCCTGTAATGTGGCAGATAACTTTGGGAGAGCAGGAAGAGTGAAAGGATGTTTCTTCAGTCAGTGGAGCAGTCATGCGAGTTTCTTCTATGAGAATTCACTGTGGTAGGAGTGGCTTAACAGGCAGAGAACTGTCATCTCTGTGAGCTCCTCCAGAGAAATAGGAATGGAAATGCTGTGGTTGAGAGGAATAATGTCTGAAATGTTGCAGTTAGAGGAAGGTTTAGGTGTACAGAAAGTCCAAACTATCTTTTTGGAAAAGGGGAGCTTCCATTTCATTACTATTCTTACTTTGCCTTCTGCAAATTTAAGTAGTTCCTTCTAAGAAAATATGATCTAACGTGAGGATTAATTAGACTGTTAACCACATTTATCTCCTTTACACAAGAGATCATTCCCTGATGAGGGGGGGGAAAGGGATGTTTTATAACGAGTAATGAAAATACGGCAATTTAGGGAATTAACATAGTGTAGTGGCTGACGCAAATGTTTTTCTATTTATAAGACTAAATATGTTAGGCTGTCAGAGCCTCGAGAGCTAAACGCTGGGAATGATGGACCCCTATTGCCAAGGCTGTACAAACAAGCAAGAGAAAGAGTTGCTTGCTGAGGGCTAAGAAGAGATCTAAATGTCATGGAAATAGTTCAGTGCCTCATCAAGCTCCACTTTCTGTGCTCCTCTTCTGAAGTCTACAAGTTTTAAAATGCAGATGTGGCTGTATAAATGTATTTATAAGATTTAGGAATGTTTAGGGCTTCCACTTGGTAACTGCAAATATACTTTTTTGTTGATGTTGTTGTTTTCTTTTGTGGGTATTCATTTAGCACTTGTGAGTGGTGACAGTGGATACTTAGGTTATTGGCATGAAAAGGCAGTTTCTCTCTCCAACAGCTTTCTTGTACTTCCTACCTGTGTTGGCTAATGGACACCATGCTGGTTTGGGTTAATAAAATTGTGGGATTAGAAACCAGCAGCTGCCTTGTGAGGGACGCAACCACACATCTCTTGTAAGAATTAGACTTCTTGTCCAAGTGGCCTCCAAGGCACTGGGAAAAAGCAGTAAATTTCTGCTCAGAAAGTGCCCTCCCTTTGTTTCAGACAGTCACAAATGTGTTGTGTGAACCACAGAGCTGAGCTACAGATGTTCCTAAGGCACGTGGATTGGGGTGGTGCCCTGTCAATTTCATGCTGTGGACACAATTGAGATTATGGCTTCTTCTGTCAACTCTTTCTCCCCTTAGCCCTTCTTCTTTTGTTCACTGCTTGATGGATTTATTCTCCTTCTTTGGAACTTTTTTTAAAAAAAATATTATTATTTTTTAAAGTAGGTTATGCTTCTGTTTGTCTGATAGTGTATCTCTGTTCTCCAGGTTTTAGCTGAAGTTTCTGCTAGAGAGACTGAGTCAATGATGTGGCCACTAGATTGCCAGATTTGCCAGATTTGTGCCTTGCCATTAAAATAAGACTGACAGCATGTCTCTGTGTTTTTCATTTAAAAGAATGGGTCTTCTTAGCAAACAGAACCCTAAGCAAAAAGGATGGTTTTCCTGTGAACAATGTTTATGCATACGAAATTATTTCATTCCAAAGATGTAATTAAGATCTTGCTTTGTGGGGCCAGGAATAATGTCACCAAATTTTAAGTTTATTCTAGCACTTTAAAATTTAGCATTTAGACTTATTTATTTATTTATTTATTTTCCCAAAAGATTAATGCAGAGTTGTAGACTAAATAGTTCGGTACATCCTCTTTATATAACCTTTTTGCTGGGCTGGATTCCAGATTTTCTTGATTTCATATGTTTTAGATCTCCTCAAGAGAGATTAATTCTATGTTAATTACCATATTAGGGTCAGCTAAGTTAACATACGGTTTGTGATTTACATAATTTTAACAGCACTTTACCTGCTAGCTTTTTAAATTGAATATTTGACTACATTCAAGAAAGATTTTTTTTTCTTAAATAACCTATTTTTAAAAACTTTTTTTTTTTTTTTTTTTCCCAAAGAAAACTAAAATAATGAGAGACTGAGAAGCTGTCTACACTACTCACTGGCTGCATTTCTGATTTTCCTATTTTAGAATGCATTAGAAACTCCCCAGGCTCCATTACTAACTGCAGTGGGAGATTATCTAGGTGTACATGTAGACACCTCCACTCAGATGTCTGAATATGGAGCTGAATCCCATATGAAGAGGTTCTTCAAATATTCTCTGTCATTGCATGGTTATATGTTCCTGATAGTCAGCTCTTGCACTTTGTTTCAGTGTTATTGTCGAGTGTGTCTCCCACGTTGACTTTGAACACCATTTCACTAGTAGTCAATGTAATCTTTATACCATGGCATTACCAATAGTTATACCATGACTATTTTGTACCATGTTTCCCTGTGTTCCATTGTGTTGCTGTTTTTCAGCAACGGTAGCAATCTGCATTACTTGTGATTTTCATAATTTCATCCAAAGTCCATTAATATTTCTGTGATTCTCTGCACCAAAACCACCTTGATCTCATACATTTCGCTCAGGCGTTATAGAGCCAACACATTCTTTCAGTGCTCAGATGGTGTGGATGTGCCCTACTGGAGAAACATGGTTTTCCTGAAGCAGGGTCTCTGTCCTAACAAAGATCCTCCTGTGTTAAGTATAAAGCTCGCTACAGACTCAGCACTGATATGTGTTCAGATTAATTTTTGGAGAGGATGATGCATTTTTGAAGATACATTAGCACACTATGGAAATACAGATTGCAACCCCTTGAAACTATTGTGGCTCAAACTCATGTATTAGCAGAAACACTGACCCTGTTGGATCCTGCCTTCTTTGTAAGGCACTCTTCCTGTCTTTCATAAAATCCAGTTCTGCTCTACCTTCCTACTGGTATTAGTCAGGTTGTATTCATATAAGCAAGTGCAGGATTCATTCTGTGCTGATTACTCTTCATTAAAATTTCCCACATCTAGTCTTTAAAATAGTCTTCCACTGTTTTATTTAGAATCTCTTCTTGTAACAATTTTTTGGTGTTTGGCTATTCTGATAGGCAGATGCTATTTAAAACCAAAAACTGTAGAAGAAAATAGCATGAAGATCCCAGTGTAGATTTGTCTCTGAAGCAATAAACTCTGACCAGGTCATAGTTGCTTCCATGAACTGTCATGCTGTGTGCAATGTTTAGTATATAAATATTTAGTGTATAATTGTTTTAGTATATTTTCATATCTTATACTTCATTGAAGCATTAAAGAATTTGAAAGACTCTCATTGCCTGCCTGTAACCAGTGGTATGCTTGAGAGTTTCAGAGGTGTTTAAAGAGATGTCAGGTCTAGGAAAATAAAAAATTAAAAATCATGAGGTTGCAGTGGGGAAAAAAACAGGTTGTAGTTATTTATTGTCCAAGTACTTCAGCCACTTTCCCACACTGTCGATTCCAAAACTATCTTGTTGAATATTGGTTAAAGGAAATGCTTACGGGATGAAGTGAGAATGGATGGTGAGCACTCGTGGAAAGCTGTTCAGTACCAGCAAGCTGGAGCACAAAAGGCCTGGTGTGATGGAAGAAGAAGAAAGTACTGGGAATAGCATAAGAAAAATACTTTCTGAAGTACTTTCCTGGGATTCATAGCTCTCATGCCTGTGCATTTCATTGTAGCCTTTGAGCCAAGTGAGTGCTATTTGTTCCTTTTTTTTTTCATAAAGGGAGTAGAAACATAAAGAAGCTAAATGACTCATCCAAAGTCAGCTAGAAAATGTGTAACAACACAGAAAAAAAAAATCAGATTTCTTTTATCACAAGGTTGAACAGTGTTCTTTCAATCATTCTTCCCCTTTGAGATGTGAGCAGAGTGCAAGGCTATTTTGTGTTGAATAAATATATGCGAGAGTGGGGATGTGATATGAAGTTTTGGAAATGATACGGTGGCTGCGGGAAGCACAAATTTGAAAAACAGATCAGGTTTGCTGTGGGTCTAGCCAAGAAACAAATGGTAGAGAAATCCAAATGGTAGCTAACTCAGGTCTAACTTCAGCATATTGTTTAGAGCTAACAGAAATGATGGTTAGAATCACTCTTTGTCTGTTGACCAATTATACTAGCTGAAGTGACTACGAGGAAAAGAGGCAAAATTCATAGGCAGAGGAAAAATTGTTAATGTTTCATAAGAGTTTCCAGCCTTTATGTAGTCTCCTTTGATTGGAAATTAGCTACTGAATTCCTTCTGAGTTCTTACTGGCATCCATGAGTGACAGCAGTTACTCTTCGCTATATATGAAAATCCACAGGAGACTGGCAGGTGATGGACAGATTTTAATTTCATTTCTTCTCAGCTGAGTTATGAAAATGTGGTATTTCTCTGCATAAACCTTAGAAATTCCAACTCACACAGAATACTGAAACATGTCTCTTCAGAGATCAGGCAACCAACCCCGAGCAGATGTATTTTATCTACTGTCCAAGAATAGCTGAAACATTTCAGTCTTCAATAGCATCAAACAACTACACGACACCTCGGAGATCATCTAATGATGATGAAGAATGTAGTTTGTTAGACAGCTCTTCTGATCCATTTGAACTGTATGAGATAAAAGCTCTTATGCATATGAGTGGAATTTTTCAGTGGAAAACCACAAAGTGACATTCCAGAAGCAGCGAAGGGCTGTCATAAGTCTCACTATTCTGTCCATAAGTAGTATTTTCTTTGAATATTTTTTTCTCTAATGCAGACATAAAGAGAGTGGCTAGAAACAGCAACTAAGCTGAAAAGGTTAAAAAATAACAATAAAAATTCCAAACCCATAAAATCCCTCTGTGACTCTGTAACAGCAATCACAATTGTTTTGAGATTTCTGTTGATTTTGAGCCACTCTTGGAAGAGAAAGCCAAGGAGTCCAGTTCTGACGTGGCTTGATGCACAATCCCAGGCTGTAGTAGAGATGCACCTTGATATCTGACTGTTTTTGCTTATGTAACTTGTTTTAGCGCTGTTCATCTTTATCGGCATCATTAAACTTGAGGGTGCCCTTTTTGGGTTTGGATTTGAGCCAGCAATTTAAAAGGGTGCTCCTTCAGCAGCAAATACGAACGCTCGATGAAGCGAGAGATGAGACGACAGCACAGTGACTGGCTGCAATTTGAAGCATTTTCAGTACAAATGACAAAAACACTTAAAACCGCAGGGTCTGCTTTTCAGTGTTGACATGCACTTGGCATGTTTGTACAAGTCTTCATTCACCATCTCCCTGTGCTTCAAATAAGCACTCAGGATATTTTCAGACACGCTGTGGCAGAGGATGAGCTCAGATAGGGAATAAACCCCTGCTATTATCAGGACTGTTGCAGGGATTGCTAGCCACGCTCATAAACAAGAGGAATATGTTCTTCTAGAGGTTTAGATTTAGCTATTAGCTATCATCGTCATCCAAACAAGAAGCCTGGAAGTTATATAAAGAACTGCCCTGTATTTGCGGTATGTAATTCAGCGGGTGTGTATAATTTAGTGCATGTGTCTGTGCGTATGCACGCACACATGTTGGTAGGCATATGTCTTCTTTCAGTCTAGAATAAACATATTTTAAACAAGCATCAGCCTCAGCCACGGGGTTTCTTTCCTTCGAGTGTCTGTGGTCTGTTGACTAAGGAAATCCTTCACTAGTGATACATCTTCATAGCTTGTTTGCAGTCTTTAAGTACCTAGCTGTATTCCTGTTGTGGTTTAACCCAGATGTCAGCTGAGCACCACAAAGCCATTTGTTCACTCCTCCCACAGTGGAATGGGGGAGAGAACTGGAGAAAAAAAAAAAATGGTGAAACTCGTGTGTTGAGATAGCAACAGTTTAATAGGACAGAAAAGGAAGGGAAAATAATAATGGTGATAAAAATATACAAAACAAGTGATACACAGTGCATCGCTTACCACCTGCTGACCAATACCAGGCAGATCCTGAGCAGCACCAGCCCCCTGCTCCAGCCAACTCACCCAGTTTTATTGCTGAGCATGATGTTAGATGGTGTGGGACATCCTTTGGCCAGTGTGGACCAGCTATCCTGGTTCTGTCCCCTCCAGCTCCTGGTGCACAACCAGCTTCATTGTTGGCAGGGCAGCACAAGATGCTGGTAAGTCCTTGGCTCTGTGTGAGCACTACTCTGCAACAACTAAAACATCGGTGTGTTATCAGCATTTTCTTATCCTAAATCCAGAACACAGCACCATACCTACTAGGAGAAAATTAACTAGCTACTAGGAGAAAATTAACTTTATCCCAGCCCAAACCAGAACAATTCCTTCACCCTGCTGAGGACTGAAAAAGAAAGTACTGTTTCTTATTGAAACATGTAGCCACCTCTTTGCAATGACAAAACATTCTGAGCTGTTGACAGGTGGAGAGGAATGAAGACAGACTTCAAAAAATGCAGCATGTAGATACCTCCCATGTGCACTTCTTGCTGCAGCAACGTGTAATAATCCACTCACTCCACTCAGCTGGAGTTCTATATGTTGCAGAATATAAAAACTTTATATATTTTAGTGTGACGATCTCTGGGGAGGAGGGATGGGAGCTGTTTCATTGTTTTCAGTTGTTAACTGAGTATAAAAGGATTAAGAATTTAATTATGAATTTACCAAAAACTGAATTACTTCGGTACTTCAAATTCAAGACAGCTTCCTGGTACTTCATCTCTCACCTTTGCTAGTTAAACGCCTAGACATATATCACCATGTTGGTACACCAGGTTGACTGAGTATCTGATGTCCAGGCTAAACCTGAGCTTTCTTTACTGAAATCCACTTACTGAAGCATCAGTAGTGGATTATTGGTTCTGAAGCTGCTAGATCAGATGCAGTCAATGGCTGAATAGTGGTTTTTCACATACAAAATAGGCTGCAAAAAGGAATAATTTACCTTTAAATTTTCTAGCCCTGTGTAGCTCATCAAAACAAGAAGCAAGCATTCTTTAGGGTTGAGAGAGGATTTTGGCATGGGGAAAGAGAGAAACAACTTTTTCTCATCCTGTAAATAATTCATTGACCCAGGTTGTTTCATGTTCATACAGGCCAACAAGGTATGGTTCCTAAAGTAATTTTTCCTGTGTACCAAGGGTCTAAGGAAGATAATATCTCTCATATCTTCCTGCTACACCTCAAGCTGGGCCAATGCTTGTGCTTCCCATA
This sequence comes from Oxyura jamaicensis, assembly GCF_011077185.1. NCBI lineage: Eukaryota > Metazoa > Chordata > Aves > Anseriformes > Anatidae > Oxyura > Oxyura jamaicensis. The sequence goes on along the minus strand of NC_048894.1, from coordinate 153,290,821 downwards.
ATCCACTGTCGTGGGTTGCTGGTCTTGGGATTTTGAAGTGGATGACTAGCGTCTATTTTCGTTCAAAAAATCATGTTCAGATGTAAGGGAAAAGTTTAAAGGACTCGAGTCAATTCCTCTAAAATCTTCAGTTACGGTGTGGTACATTCATTGTGTGATAGCAACTTGTCTAGGCTGGACATGCAGTAGTCATCTTTTTTTTTTTTTTGAGATTTTGAGATTTTGAGACTGTGTACATTCTCACATTCATACAATCATAGAATGGTTTGTGTCGGAACGGACCTTAAAGATCATCTAATTCCACCCACCTGCCAAGGGCAGAGACACCTCCCACTAAATCAGATTGCTCAAAGCCCCACCCAACCTGGCCTTCATATCCTGCTCAGATTTGCTTTGCTCCCATTTGACCTCTGTGGTAATATTATTCAATAGCAGACTGCAGTTTATAGATCTAAATTCTTGGATGGAGGAATTATCCATATGTCAGACGACACCTGCATTTTTAGTTTTCCAGTATCCTTCTCCACCTTTTTTAAAAAAAGAAATTTTGTCCTTTCTCTTTTCTAAAAAGCTATTTTTAAATAAACGCTCTTCCACTAGGATGCAATGTAAGGAATTAACTAAGCAGAAAGTTTTTATATCATAAATCATGACAACATTAAAAGAGAAGCTTTCATATGCCGGTGAGTCGCACGATATTTACTCTATGTGAAAAAAAGACAAATTCAACACTTTGTTCTGCAGTCTGCAGCTCTTATCAATTTAATGTCCAGTGATGACTGTTGATAGGAAAGCAGCAGCACACTTAAAAATCCTAGGAGAAAGTTATTGCCTCTTGACCACATCACAGATGCTTTCAACTCAGTTAAATGAATAAATGCTTTACTGTACACACATGAAATTGCAGCGCTCGCTCCTTAAAGCAGTACCAAAATTTGTCACGTGCAAGTGCCCACTAGTTGAAATGGAAATTTTTGCAAGGTGCTGGTTCTCTGCACGTATAGTGGCCTTGGGTACGTTTGAGTTTTCATGACCATACATTTGTTGTGTAGTTAAATACCTGCTCTAATGAGCATGCCTGGCTGTGCTCTGTTGTAAAAAATCATCTTTTATTTATTAAATGAGAGCCATGGTGATACGCTGACTGCACAGAAATAGATCATTGGTGCGTGTGTTTAGAATAAATACCAGTTCAACAGGCTAAATCACTTTGAACTACTAATGGGAGATTTTTACAATAAAAGAAATTATCTTCTATTGTTCCTGCAATTTAGACTATGAAAAATCCATTGAAATGTTAATCTCTGCCATGACCACTGCTGGCTAACAATTGTGTTGATGTCCTCTTAGCAACACTGAATGGCTCCTAAAGCAGCTATATTGGCATTGCAGGCTCTTCCTGGCACAAAAATTATACAGTGGGATCATACAGTGGGATGGGAGTGGGTTCTGAATTGGTGGGTTGTTTTGAAAAGAGGATGTGCCACAAATATTATTTGTTTAATAGCTATCTGAAAAAGCAGATGTGCAGATAATGTATTGAGCTAAATGAGGTGTTGAAAGGGTTAGGCATTTGCTTGTGTGGCACATGCATACTTCACTAACGAGACTTCCAGGCGGGCTGTTTACAGGTGGTTTTCAGTAATTATTAGTTACTTAGATTATTAGTGACTTGCTGATGTTAAAGTACCAGTGTGCTTTATTTTAATGTACTTTGTTTTGTGGGCATAGGGGCTGATTTCCAGATGAGCTGGGCTTCCACAAATTGCAGCTAATGGGAGCTGCAGGTGTTCAGAAGCTCTTTAAAGAAGAGGTGAGCAAAGAGACTTCAGAAAATCTCTGATTTGCCTGCAGTGCTATTGCAGCTGCAACCCCCCACCTCCTCCCACTTCTGGAGTTAAGTAACATCAAGGCTCAAGTGCCATCCATGAGATTTTAGGAATTTAAAATCCTCTATTTGGGTGGTTTGATTGCTAGAGAAGACTACCCAAAGTAGAACTGAATCTCCCATTTCCCGTGAGAGAGATCTGCCAGCGATGCAGAGGGTTTTCTGTTTTAGAATGGGTCTTTCTTGATTCATTTAAATTTTCCTATTTTATATTTAAAAAATTAAACACTAATGAGAATGGGGTTGGAGCCAATGTCTCTTGCATGCCCTCCAATTCTTTAAACCCCACTTGAAGAGAAATTTTCTCTGTGTAATCAAATTTTTGGTTATTTATACACATTGCAACATCTCCACTGGGGGAAAGCCAGGATGAGGAATCCTACAATTTCCCCCAGTTACAGAACTGTAAGGATGGTGAGTACTGGGCTACCTGCACTAGGCAGGGAAGAAGTAAAATGTGAAAGTCAGCCCTTTGCCTCTCACAAGTGACCTAGCCACTGGGATGAGGAGGGACATTGATCTCTTTTTCTTCTCTCCTTTTTTTTTTTTTTTTTTTTTTATGAGATAAGTTTTGATTTTAATAAAATTGCCTATCAGAAGAGAAAAAAGTTTCACCATTTTTTATTTTTTTAATAATCATATATGTTTGCTGTTTATATGCATTTATTTTGGGGAAGGATAGGGTGATGAAAGGAACAACATTTTATTTCACCCAGATAGTGAACTTGCATCCTCTTGTAAGTCTGCTCATTCATCCTCCTTTAGGATATTTCTCCATGTTCAACTATTTCACAACACAATTATTAGAGAGAACACAGGAAAAAGGTGTTGATCCTTCTGTTGCAAAAGCCAACCTATGGATGTTAGCAGTGGAGGAAACAGTAAATTTCTATTTAACACATTTATTCTTTGTTTTGTTTTGATTCCAGGGCATGTACAGTAGCTAACCCTCTCCACAGTTTTAAAACAGAGTTCTACCAAGTAATGAGATGGCAGCTACTAGCCAGCATGTTCAGCTTTCACCGTCTCTCAATATGCTTAAAAATAGGTTCAAAATGTAAACACGGAAAGTGATTTTACTGTGATGAAGCTTTTTGGATAGGGCTGACCCTGTCTATTTACTGATTAACATATTGCTATGCTGTGTGAGTGCAGGTATACATTTATGATTGGAGCCCAACAGTCTCTTTCTCTAAGTCTGCCTTATCCCAATGTCACTGGGTCTTGCAATCCCATTCTCCCACTCCTAGTCTTGCACCCCAAATTGTCTCCAAGTTGAGCCGGGCAACTCAAGGCAAGGAATGAAATGGGTACCATGAGTCTACAGAGCTGCAGCTCATCCCCACCCTGGGCTACCCCTCTTCCCTCCCCCTGCTCTCTGTGTGTGCGCTGCTTCATTTACCCTTCTGCACCCCAGCAGGAAGTGATTTGGGTGGGTCGGTACAAGCTGTGAGTCTCACAGTTGTGAGCAACTCTGTGTAGGCATTTGCCAGGGGCCTGCTATTAAAGCTCATAGCACTGCAGAGCTTCCACCTACTTGCCTCTTGAGATACTACCTACAGCCCGTTTAGTTTGACTGATTCTTCTTAGACTGTGATCTCAACTTTGCAGAGTCCTGGGCTATGAGGAAAGGACATCATGGAGGTGGACCTGATAGCCCTTGTAATAGCACTTGAAGATTTTTCTTCTTACAGTTTTGAGTGCTGAGTTACATGTTGAATTTTTGCTCCAAAATATTCTTGCCCCTAAAGACAGGGCCACAATAGCTCTGTTGATAGCTTTCTCCACATTTGATGTCTTTCCCTACATATGCCCAGGAAATATGTCCCTTCATGGTGTCCTCCTCCCGTTTATCCTCCTGTAGTAGCAATACAGATGTGTAGTCTAAAATGCCCTGATTTAGCAATGTCTCTTGGGAGGATCATCCTTATGCTGTAGGTTTCCAGCCAGCTTTAGCAGGCATGATTAAGCTGCTTGTCATGACATGACTGCAAAAGTTGGTCATCCACTTACAGAATAATTTTGGTTGAATGAGACCTCTGAAGATGATCTGGTCCTATCCCTGCTCTAAGCAGGTCTGCCTTTGTCAGGTTGATCAAGGCCACGTCCTGCTGAGTTTTAAATATGTTGGATGGACATTCCACCACCTCCCTGGGCAACTTTCCAGTGTGCAACCACTCATGTAGTGAAAAAATATTTTCCTTACATCTGATCGTAATTTCCTTTGCTGTAACTTATGTCCATTGTCATCTAGGCAAAATAATTTGGCTGATTTCATCAGTGCTGTCTCATACATAAAGTGATTCTTTGTGTATGCATCTCTCAGTGAACAGAAAATATTGTTGTACAGAAGTTCCTTAAGTTCCTTTTTTTTTTTTTTTTCTCTCCAGAAAAAAAAAGGTCAGCACATTAATGTCAAGGATTTAAGCTGGATTTTGTGTCTTGGGTGCACTGAGTGATGCCCATTAGAATACATTTGTAAAAGAACCACAGCTTCTAGCAGAAGGGGCAGCTCGATGACTTTGCCCATATCAGTCAGGACAGCAGAGAGGCTGGTACCGTGAAGAACCACTTATTTTCAATTGTTGAATACCCAGTCCTATCACACTCGCCTAATTCCTCATCTGTGAGCCAAGCAAGCCTAATAAATCAGATTGAGGATGTTGATGTTAAAATAGCATATGTTCAGAGATACTTAGGTAAGCAGAGAGGGAAGTGAGTGAGGTATCTGACTCCACAGAGCTGTTAAGAAGGTGAGAAGTCATTCTTGTGAAGGGTCAAGACAGGAGTTCTTTAACAGATTAAGGCAACTCGTTTTGAAATGTCACCACAAATCTTATACGTAATGGTGCAGGTTTGACCCTTTGTAAGTGTAATTGAGCATAGCTCCGTTGACTTCCCTGTATCTCCACTAGATGCCAGATGAGCATCTTGTCCTTAGTTTATTTTCATGTTCATTTAGTGCCTGCGGCACAATGATATCACAGTTGCTGTGCAGGGAATAGACTGTGCTGAACAAATATCACAGCTCATGCTGGAGGAAGAAATTGTGATGAAATATCTTCATATCAGGAAATGCTGTTTTTGTCAAAAAAGGTAGTAATTGTACAAGAAGGTGTTGATTGTGATGAAATTTTGCTTTGAGGAAAAAAATACACACACACACCAGAACTGAAACATACTAAAACACATCAGCAATGTCCAAATTAATTATTTTTTTAAAATGGAGTATCAGAAAGTTCTTTTCATTCCAAAACAAACAAACCACGACAAAAACCCACAACAGATTCTGTACTTCTCTTGCTGTTGGAGGTGGGGTGAGGTGATGAGGGGGAGGAGAGGGGGCATAGGAAAGGGGGAGAGAGAGATAAGAAAAAATGCTGGAAAACAAAACAAAACAAAACAAAAACAAACAAAAAAACAATCCTCCCAATATTCTTTTACTGAAAATCTGCCATGTGAAATGTCAAAATTCGACAACAATTCTGATATATAACCAATATTTAATTCTGAAAGTGACCTGATATTGCTTTTGTTTGGGATCTAGTTTCTGAACAGCATGACCAGGGAGACTGCTAAGGGTCTCCATTCAAGGGGGATCCTTGCATCTGTTGCTTTTTTTTTCTTGCATCTCTAAATATACAGAGAAACTTGGTCCCACACAAAGGGGACCAAGAGGGACTTCTTCCTGGAGCTGTACTCCATGGTTCATAATTCCATTGCAGGTTCTCCATTTATTGAGAAATGATCCTTTATCATTTATATACATGGAATCAGAGACTAATTTAGGATGGCTTCTAGAAGTCCTAGTCCAAATCCCCGCTTAAAGCAGAGCCACCTTCAAGATTAAGTCAGGATGCTCAGGGCCTTGTTCAGCTAAGCTTTGAGTACCTCCAAGGATGGAGATCCCAGAGCCTCTCTGGTCTCTTGGTTCTCTGATCAAAATATATAGATGTATGCACACAACCATTTCTGTTATTTGTCACCTTGATTTTGACCTTCAGAATTAAATCATTCTGTGCTTTTAGAGATTTTCCTATAAAGCATTGGAAATTAGAATGTGTTTTTATTTTTTCCTGTTTTGCCTTTTGTAACAAAAGATGAATATTTCTATATCCATTTGTGTCTGAGATCTAGAATTTTAAGAAAAGAGTCAAATATTTGGAAATAAATCACATTTTTACCATCTCCCTTTACCATTCCCCCTCCTATCCCTCCTCTTAATCCAGGATGTGGAGTTTATGACTGAAGCAATTAAGTCTTCGGCAGAAAATATCTCCAGGTTAAATGTGTAAGTAAAAGACATCACAAATGCTTTCACTTTGGAGAGTTATTACAAAGTAAGACAGGTTAATATTTCCCTTTAAGTTTCCGATTTTGGCTGAGCAGTAGAACAATCAGGACTTTGCTAGAAACAGTTGAGTCCTCCCTCTTGATACGAAGGGTCTTGGCATCTCATTGCAGGTTCTTAACAACTTTGGTAAATATTTAAAGCGTACAGATTAAAAATTAATACAGCAATGATCCCTGGTGAAATGAAATAATTGAGCCTCCAGGCACCACCATCATAATACAGCTAATTAGAATAATATCAGAGAAATGCAGACCAAAGAACAAACTTCTAATGCTGGCTCCATAGGACATTATAATCCATTGGTCTGTTTGGGGTGCTTTGATCTTTCCTCAGCAGCTGGAAATATCTAAGCACCAAAGGAGACACTGAAAACAACAGGACTGATAAGGTTTTCCACTTCTGCACATTTTTTTCCTTCACATTCACGCTATCTGCTTTCTGTTGAAAATTCCAGGTTCTTTTTTAATGGTTTTGGATTTTGTTCCACTTTTCTTCCTTAAATGAAAACTCAAACATCTCCAGATGTGGAGAATGCAGTAGCTCCATCCTTTGGCGCAGCGTTTTCCCTTGTTCTCAAGCGAGCATCAGCCTACCTTTCTCTCTCTCCTCAAAAATACTGTCAGCACTGGAGACACACTTGCCCTGGTACCTGCATGCAGGAGGAGAGACCTGTCCTGTTCCACCACGGCCCCGCTCCCCACAGCCCCGTGCCTCCAAGCAATTCATCGCAGCAGAGAGAGCGCGAGCTGGCGGTGGTGTCAGCCCGCATCAACCAAAAGGAGGATGTGCAGCGGGGTGCTACAAGGGCTGTTTATCCTTTTGGCCATAAAACACCCACTGCTGTAGAGGTTTGCAATCCACTCACAAACTGGATTTTTTTATTTTTTTATTTTTTTTGGGGGGGGGGGGGGGGTGTCCCTAATTCTTTTTGATTGCAAAGCCCTGCTGCCTACGATGACCTTGCTTAAGCAAGAACTGGTTTGTAGTAAATAAAGCAATAAATACTTCATTTCAGCAGTCCAAATGACTTGGCCCATGATGATTTCTTCTGGCTGCTCTAGGAATTCCGAGAGCAGCTCTTCCTGTAGCTGGGAAAGGCTGAGGAGAGACTCCAGCAGCAGAAAGGACCAACCCTCTGCTTCCCCAAGCCTGCTGAAGCAGGATTTCTGCTTAAATTAAGGTACTTTTCTGGTGTAAGATGGATGCAATGCTCTGGAAAGCTTTGTCTCTCCCACCCCCGGAACCTCCAGTCTCATCCTTTGGCTTTTTTTTTTTTCTACCGTGGCAACATTCTTGCTGTACAGTCTGTTAAATGTAGGCTGGGTAGTCAGCAGATATCTGAACGTTTGTTATAGTAAATGAGGCAATAAACGTCTGAGGTTATGATGAGCAGAAAAGTCAAGGTATTTATCAAATTGCCATGGGAAATAGCTTTGCCAAGCGTTAAGTAATAAACTTTCAATTATCATTTTTATACTCCTACTGCTGAATGCTTTTCAGATCGGATTTGCTTTTGTTGGTTCAAACAGGGTGATAGGTGAAGTCGTTTTGCTCTGTGAGCAGAGAGGAGATGGATGTCCCTGTGTGTGCATATGTGCTCACAGATGTGCCCGTACGTTCTGTTTTGTTGGCTTGTTTGGTGGTTCTTTTCCTTTTTTGCTTGCGGGCTTCTCCCAACTCTGGATTAACGGGCATGCACGCTGATATTGAGGATTTCAGGATAATCCTTTAAATGGCTCTTAGAAAGGTACTTACCTATAGATACCAAAAGATGATTATACTTTGTTATTGTTGCTGTTATCACTGTAGTATCATCCTCTGCCTGATCTGAACTCCCCAGCTGTAGACTGACTTCTCTGTCATCTTCTTTGTGATAAAGGGAGAAGGATTTACCTTCTGCTTGACACCTGGTTTGACATGCTAACCACCACAATGCAAGCTGTTTTTAACATTCACTTTGTCCTTGATTTCAGTGAAAGTCCAGCGAAGCCTAGATGAACTTTACTGTAGAAGCAGAATTTCTGTAACTGTTGGTAAGGAAAAACACCCAAGGAAGAAAATCCTCAAAAGTGAAATGGGTAGATGAAAGGAAGGGTTTAAGGTATTTTCCTAGAGCATAAAGAGATACTGAAAAGACAGTGAGAAATTCTTGCAAGCAACGATAAGGAAACTAACAATGAACAAACCCAGAAATTTGTTATGCCATTGTATCATATGCCATTGACAGTACATATGTACCTTAAATATGGTTTAAATTTCTGTGTCTTCTGTTTCAAAAAATGTAGAAAGCAGGGCAAGAGTCATCACAAAGATGGAAGAGTTCCCACAAAGAGAGAGGCTGTAGACCATATTCAGCTTGGGGAGGAAGTGACTGGGAACCAGGATGTACAGAGGGCTGGAAGGATGTTTAAGGAGGAGGGGGGCTCCGTGCTTGTTTTGTCTCTTGTGGTCTCTAAAAATACACTGTAGGCCTAGAGGGACCTTTAGTTTGATTGTTTATGAATGTGCTTGTGGCACTGGGGCTCTGTTCTCCGCTTTTCTCCTCATTTGCTCTTAGCAAACATTTTGCTGCCTACACATAGTTATAGAATAAAGATGATAATGTAACCCAGGGGAGTACGGAGATGAAGCACTGCTAAAGTTTCCATACGATGGGCTTTGTACTACTACCAAGTTTTGCCACGGATGTATTTTCCCTGCTATTAGGAACAGTAATTATATACAGTGTTCCATAAGAGGGTCTTTATGCATAAATGTTCACAGGTTTACACAGAAGAGGCCACACATGGTCAGTTGGTACTGACATACCCCAGAGTCACTTTAACCAGGCTCCAACACTTTCTGAAGCATGGAAACAAATTTTTCTCCTCGTCAGTTTTCCTACTCTCCCCGTATTATTTTTCTACAGCGCCTTTGCAATTTTTAAGACCTGCTGTATCTGGAATCAGCTCCAGCACCTGGCTGCTTAGCCAGCAGCTCGCAGGCTAGCCTCGTAAAAGCAGACTCTTTGAAAACCTATTTGTTAAAAAGCAGGCTTCTCATGAGCTTTCCAGCGTGCTGAATTCCCACTGAAATCCAATGTGTTCTTTTATACCTCCGAAATAGCTGGTGATTTCAGAGGGAGTCTGTGATGTGCTGGTTCTGTAGAATTACAACTTTAGCAGCTGTAACATCACTAAAAGGTTTATTTCAGAGAAAGACCGTGTCGTAAATGAGGTGTTCAAAGACTGAAAGTTCTGGCTGCAGCTTGCTAACTGTGCCTGCTGCCAAAAATTAGACTCCCCAGGAAAGTCCTACTCTCTCCATATAGATGCTTTTTCTTTTAAAATACCCACATTTTAGAGAGTTTGAAAATAAAAGACACCAGAGAGGATTTTTGTTGGCTTCTAAAATGATGGAATTTCAGATGATGAGGTCCCTGACAGAGGAATTATTGCAGTTAGATCTGTGAAGAATAAGGATGCTGCCACACTCGTGTTTCCCCTGTCCATCTTTGGGAAAGTTTTGCCCCTCTAGCAAGGAGAGAAAAGATGGGAGATAATCTGTAGTTCAGAGAGCAGCTTATTAGCTGAAATATCGATGAAAGGGGGTCTTTTGCTAAAGAAGCATTTTGAATATTCCCAGCACACGCATCTTTTGCAGCCTGTGCCCCAGCAGAGAAGCTTCTGGTGGAAGGCTGAAAGTAACAGACGAGGATCTCGTAGAGCATCAAGACTAAAATTGTCAAATTCAAAGCCAGGAATTTAAATGTAGGAGTTGCGGTGTTAAACCAGATAAGGTGGGGAGATATAGCAGTAACTGTGCTGACTATGCTTCAGACTCTCCCCTCTGATCCTTAGGATGCTTCTTTTGAACCTCCAAACCCTTTTCCCCTACAGACTTATTTCAATCAGCATTTTAGGTTTGGGGTGAAAGCACTCTTAGCCACTGCATTTGGGGTGCTCTTGATCCTATGCTTAAAGCATGCCCAGAAGATGCCTTATGGACTGGGCCACTCAAAGGACTTCATCAGGATGTGTGTTTTGAAGCTGCCTTGTCCCATTCAGCAGGAAAATGGGAACAAATCTGCTCAGCCCAGACAAAATGGTGTTGATCAGGACTTGTACAGAATTGCAGGTGTCGAGAGAGCTTCATCAGTAAAACCTTGGAGACGGCACTGGATGAGGTAGAAGAATTTCAGGAAGAAAAGGCTGCTTCATGACCTTAACTTTGTCATAGCAGGGCTTTAAATACTTGAGCCATTTTGTGCTTCTGGCTTTTAAATGTCTGAGGATTTTGAGCTTTTTGATATGTCAAAATATACCATAAAAAACAAATTGGAGTTTATTTTCTTTGCAGATGATTCTATAGGCGCAGCAATCGGGATAGAACAGAAGCTGAATCAAGTTGATTTTACTTCAAAAGAGGTTGTTTCAGACTTAAACTGGTATTTTATTAAGTTCCAAGGGTTAATTACGTATTGTTACTCTGTCTATGGGGCTTATTAAAACGGGTCTTCTGCCTCAGCCAGGTGCTTTCAGAACATAAACGGCAATCATATCGGAGAAATACAAAGCAAAAGGAAGAAAGTGCAAGTTTTACGAATTCTTACCCTAAACAGATTCCTGCCACTTTTTTTTTTCCTCTATATGTCTAATAATGGATCCATGAAATGTTTTTAAAATCTAGAGGTTAATTTTAGAATTGTTTTGATCTTTTCTTAATGCTGCTGTATGGATTTGGCTGAGGAAAGTGTATTATTTCTTTCAGATCACCATTTTAAATTTGCATTGAGCTGAAAGGATCAATAATAAATTCCAGCTCAAATTGTGAATCTTCTGATGCTTTTCTAAATGAAATCCACTGTTGTGTCAGGGATATTTTTATCCCTCTGACACAGAAATCATGTTTTGCAGAAGCCTCGGCTACAGAAATAATGCGTTATTATACAAGAACGGAGAAGGACAAGTTATTTTAAAGACAGTGAGAAATATCCTCCCATGGTATAAGAAGGCAAAAAACTCTTGATCTCAGTCAACCTGTACTGATAGGCACTGGCTGAACATCTGACTATGATGAGAAATATTGCAGATATCTTGTTGTTCACATTACCTGCTGTTTGATAATTAATGTTCTTTGTACAGTATCAACCCACAAACCCATTCAGCTTGACAGGTTCGTGAGAGCACTCTTTGTAATATTCAGAGTTATTTGTACCTTCTGATCTTAACAGTGACATGTAGTCATATGCAAAATTTTTCAGAATAGCCATTTTATTGCTTTGGATGGGAGCAGGACCTTCCCTGGAGCAAGTTTTATTGATAGCCAAATTCAGAATGTTTCACAAGGGAACTGCAGAATTTAAGCAATTTTTTAATCGCACAAACATTTTTTTTTTTTTATTATTTTTTGGCTTAGCATGTGCATGAAATAAGAGTATGTGCAATGAGCAGATCTCAGTGTAATTCATCTTATGGCTGAGTATATCATTACTTCGTCCATGCAAGTAGAAACGTGTTTTCACTATTCTGAACAACAAACAAAGAAACCAATTCCAACACAAGCCATTGCAAGTTGTTCTATCTAAAGGAGAGAAGTCTGGAAAGGGAGGTAAATGTCAAAGTCTACACTGTGCCAGAAGGGTGTGTGTGATGTTAAATGTATTATTTAGCTTGTAAAGATTTTACTTCTGCAGTACTGAAGCTGCTTTTGAATTTATCAGATATGGTGTCAGAGTTCACACGATATTGCAGATGCTCAACGTCAGATTTATGTGAGAAGCTGGATCACTAAATTAAGAGTCTTTTGCGCTCTCTAGTGCACACAGTGTTGCTGTTGATAACATCTTAACAGTGACCTCAAATGCAATTTTGGAGTAGGAAGAGGGATATATTGCTTTCTATTTTCTCATTTTTCTGATCTCCATGAATAGGTGTTTAACACTCATCGACAGAGTAAGAAGCTATTCTGTTGACGACAGTGTGACCAGAATTTTACCCAACGTCGTTACTCTTACTGCAATCAATATATTCCAGGAATCACTGGGCTATTACTCAGTGTGTGATGTTGTCTTTGCTGCCAAGATTTTATCTCAGAAGACACACAGATGGCATGTTTCTGCATATAAACACAAAGTAAAAAGTGCTGGAGCAGCGTGAAACATGCTCCTCCTGCAACAAATCCTGCAAACAACTCAGGGACTCAGCCAACATGGCCTCTCCTTTGCAGGATCAGGGCATGATTCTAGACCCAGAGAAATGTATATTTCATGAAATCCTTGGGCCCACTACCTGTTTTATTTCTTGGGGACGTGCATGCCGCTTGGCTGCTCTGAAGCACAAAACACACTCAGGAAATGCTCTGCCATCTTCTGTCTCTGCAGTGAGGACATCGTGGAAACACAACTGCGTTTTCCTTATGACAGAAGTTGTGAATAGCTCGGGTTGCCTGTCTTCGGCTGGTTCATAGTGATGTTTGTTCAAATGCAGGAGAACAGAACATTTGACAATTCGCTATTTGCGGCCTGATGAAATCATGTGCCTGCCGTAGTTGTGTGTTCTGTCTGTTTTCCTGATCCTCAACGTTGCGTGAGAATTGCGTTTTATGGATGTCTGGATGCTAATAGGAGGATGAAATCTGAAATCCGTGATGAATGTTTACTCAATGCAACAAGTTCAAGATTGTGATTAAAACTCCAAAGGCCCGGCTGAGGCTTTGTGCCTTAATATCACTCATTTTTTTCAGCTTTACAGCTTTTTTTTAAGAGAGGGAACTTGTGAGGCACTGAAAACTGATCTTGATGATGATAACTCGAGTTAGAGAAATAATCCCTTATATTTTCTTGTCCAGAATGACAGGCCATCACTCCTGGGGAAGAAGTGACTTGCTGCTTTGTTACTTTGTTCTAACAATAATTCACATTTCTTTAACCCAGAGGAGCACCAAAATGCTCTCCTGCATGCATATATTTTATTTATTTCTGTAAGCTGAAGAAAGCAACTATTTTATAGCAACAAAACTAGAAATGGGATTGAAATGGGATTGATGGCCATGGAAAATTTATTAGCCAGTACATGTAATTCCCTAAACTGGGAGTTATCTGAAGGGCAGTGGCATTTCTGCCTGTGAGTGGACAGGGCTTAATTTTATAATACAATGCTTGTTGCACTTTTTTGCTGTTATTTAATCTTATCTTTCCTTTCCGTAGAGTCACTGGAAAATAGTAAAAAAAAATTCTATTTAAAATTACTGTTAGTGATTGAGCTGAGTGGTGCAGTTGATACACCAGAAGGAAGGAATGCCATCCAAGGGGACCTGGACAGGCTGGAGAAGTGGGCTCACGTGAACCTAATGAGGTTCAACAAGTCCAAGTGCAAGGTGATGCACCTGGGCCAGGGCAATCCCAGACATGAGCACAGACTGGGAGAAGAAATTGAGAGCAGCCCTGCAGAGAAGGACTTGGGGGTTCTGGTGGACAAAAGGCTCAACATGAGCCAGCAGTGGGTGCTTGCAGCCCAGAAAGCCAACTGCATCCTCAACTGCATCACCAGAGGGGTGGGCAGCAGTGGAGGGAGGTGATTGTCAACTTCTGCTCTGCCCTTGTGAAGAACCACCTGGAGTACTACGTCCAGGTCTGGGGCTGCCAGAACCAGAAGGATGTGGGGCTGTTAGAGAGGGTCCAGAGGAGGGCCATGAAGATAGTCAGAGGGCTGGAGCACCATTCCTGTGAAGACAGGCTGAGAGAGTTGGGGTAGCTTAGCCTGAAGAAGAGAAAGCTGTGGAGAGATATCATTGATATCAATACTTAAAGAGGGCTTATAACAAAATGGAGAGTGATTTTTATTTTTTTTTAACAGGCAGATAATGGTAGGACACAGGGTAATGGTTTTAAACTAAAAAAAAAATAATAAAAAAATGAAGATTTAGATTAGATATTAGGAAGAAGTTCTTTACTATGAGAGTGGTGAGACACTGGCACAGGCTGCCCGGGAAGCTGTGGATACCCCATTCCTGGAGGTGCCCAAGCCAGGCTGGATGGGGCTTTGGGCAACCTGGTCTGGTGGGAGGTGTCCCTGCCCATGGTAGAAGCATTGGAACTAGATGACCTTTAAGGTCCCTTCCACCCAAGCTATTTTGTGATTCTATGAACTGATATTCATAGATGAAGCCCCTACATCAAAGTTTTGGATCAATTTTTAAAGCCTTCTATTTATTGTTCAGTGTGAAACATACTGTCTGTAGTTTAAAGTTCTATTTAGATGCTTAGAAATAGTGTTTTTTTTGTGTGTGTGTTTTTTGGAGAGCAGTGAGATATATCAATCTAAAATTTCTAGTTTCAAATGCATCTTAGGTACCTAAAGATAGGTATAGATGTTTAGCGATATTTCTGAGAGTCAGGTGTCGAGTTCTTGATCTCTACCCACTTTCACAGAAGTGGGGTTTCTCATCTGTTTTTAAGAAGTGTACACCAGAGATGAACACCGAGACTCTCATGCTAGTCTGTGGAGATAAAGGGTGTGACTCATTTCAGTGTAAAATGGATGTAGAAAAATGGGTCAAAGGAATCTCTTTCTAAATGTGCCTGCTCCTTTTTTTCTTCACTTTGCTAGACAAGCAACCCATATGTAGCTGTACACAATGTAAATACCTAGAATAGGTGAGATGAATTTCACTTTGAGAATGGAATGCATTCCCACAGCGAGACACCTACATTTAGGTGTTAGAGCACACAAAATATATATAGGTCAAAGTGTTTAAGCTCCCTTTACAACCAAAAGAGATGCAGTCACTAAAGGTGGAATGAGTTCAGCTGGGTGACTGTTTCAGGGTAAGCTCAATCACTGTCTATCTTTTTTTCATTTGTAGACTTTAGAGAAAAGATTGTTGCCTAACTATGTGTGTGATGCCATTTGAAAGGCTTTAGGATGTCTCATCTGCTCTTCAACTGCTGCTTCAAAAGGCAGCAGAACTCCCCTACATCATGGGTCAACCTCCAGTTGTTTGTAGATGTCTTATTTTATACCTATGAATGATATCGCTATGTTTAGGCATTGGAATTTCTCCCGAGGACCCTAATAGGTATTGAAAAATAGAGCTTTTTTTTCCTTATCTAGTGTCATGGGAGAAAATAGTAGCAACATGACATTCTGGTTTGTCTGCAAAATACCCCAAATTACCTTTTTTCTCAAAGTAGTTTATGTGGATATAAATTTTCAGGGGTCAAGATGAGAAGTGAAAATGCCATTGCTCCTGAAAAGGTAATAAAAAGACCTTGGAGGCTTTGTTTGTTTGCACAGCAAGCTGGTATCTAAAAGAGCAAAATGCAAACATGAAACTAGTTTCAACCCTGCTGGCCCATCATCACTTCTGTTGTAAGTTCTGCCAACCAAATAATGCTTCTGAAGAAAACATGCAAAATGTTAACTTCAGATAGATCCTATACAACCGAGGTAAAATGAGGTCATAGGAAATCCACTAAATTTACTGGATTTGTGTGCCATACATTTTCATTGTGTTTTATAAGAATTAAAAACAATGGGAATTAAGTTTTTGATCATGGGACACCAGGAATGATTCATCTGTTACCAAGAATGAGGCTATGAAAAATCAGCAGGAACAGTGCAGACATCTGTGCTAAGTATGCCTGAAAAGGAATATTCACATGATGGGGACTTTTACTTAGATGTTGATGCACCTACTTTTGCTTATAACTTTACGGATAACTGCATCCTCTTGACTTCAATTTCATGTACACCTTGCCTTCTTATTTGGAGACTGAAGAAAAACCCTCTGCTTGTCTTATTGTTGATGCTTGATCTGTGCCCTGCATTCATGTCTCATCTTGCTCCAGAAGCTGTTAGCGCCTCTCTTAAGAGGAGTCTTCACTCTTAAGAGATCTTGAATGTTCTCCATGTGGTTTATAAATACTAAGAGCTCAAAAATTTATCAGGGTCAGGATGTGGAGGCTAGTCCTCTGCAGCAAATTCAGTTACTTCGGAAGTAATGTCAATGACTTTCAAAATGACTTGGTAGTTCAAACTAGTAAGCAAACGACCTGACAAGTCACAGTGTGCCAGAGGAATAGTATTGTATTTCAGTTTGGCATAAAACTAAAACCTTAGCTGCTTCTCTGTGTTTGCTAAAGATTCCTGCTCTGAATAAGAATTGCTTAATCTGAACTGCTGTCCCAGTTTCTGCCTGGGCAATGAAATTTCCTCTGCCCACAGATAACCTCTCTTGCCCTGACTCGGTGTTCTTTTCTTACCGAATTCCTGGCCTGGAGTACAAGGAGCTGGTTTGTTTTGTTTTTCAGCACAGTAGCTTGGTTTGTGATACTGGAACCACAATACTGTACAAGATGTTTGTGGTGATAGATATTTTCATCAAGATATTCTTGTTTCGGGAACTGCATTCCATTAGTGAAATAGGATCAGAGAAATAGAAAGGATACTTTTGCTGGCTGCAGTTTGGTCTCAGTGAGTACATGGTGCTGGGTGATTCACTTCATTTTGCTGTGATTATCCCACACAAAGAAAAGGTCTAGCAGGAAACCTTTTGATTTCATTATTTCTTTTTCCAAGCAAAATTATACTTTTCCATTTTTTTTTTTCAACCTTCCAACCTCAGCCATTCTGTGATTCTGTGAAAGAGCCATATTAAACTTTCTGTCCTTAGTGAACCTAGAGGGTCCCAGTGTGTGTGCTGAACAGCTCTGGTCTCAGCCAGCCACTAGTGCAGTGAACCCTCTTCAGAAAGCAACACGACCTCAGAAGCCCCATTTGAAAGGGGAAAGTTTCTCCACTGCCCACGCCTCAGCGGGAGATTCTTGCCTGGGTGTAGAGCTGTTAGCAACACAGTTCTGTCTGATTTTGGCAAGAGGCATCTCCTGCTGCCATCTGCTAAGACCCTTGCAAGCTGAGGACTATGTCTGAATGACAGTCCCTATAATTTCAGTGTATAGGGCCTTGATTGTTTGAAACCAGCTCATTTGGACACTGGTGCCAATGTAAATTGTGGCAGTATGTAGTTCAGTGCCGGCTGAAAAGACACTGCAGAAAAAGAGCGCGTTTTCCTGCTCTGCATGCTGTGCTGCTGTCACCAGACTGCTATCTGCATCAGAAACGTGCAGGTTATTGCTGGTTTATGTACATCTGCAGCATGCCACGGGCACCGAGTCTGCTCACACTTAATCAATTGTTAGGGAATTTTTATTGTACCCCTTGAGGCGAGTTAAGCACGCGTTTGTGCTTAAATATGAAAAGATGAAATGAACAATGCATTGGACAGAGACCCACCACCATAAGCAGATCTACAGGGAGGCTGCCAAGATACGTTGCTGCCCAATTCCTCCACTTGCACCTGCACCAGTTCTGTGAGCATCAGTATCAGGCACCTCAGCCCAGTTTTTGGTTCACGCTCCAGCACCAGTTCTGCTCACCAAAGGTGGCTCCTGAGCCCATGCATTCCAGGATTGCTGCACAACAATGCTGAAGCCTTTCTTTCCTCATCAGCAAGGGAAATTTTACTGCTTACATGAAGTCTTTCTGCCTCTGGCCTTCCTGCTCACAGACAGTTTAACCCATTTTCCAGTTTGACCTTCTTCCCTCCAGGATAGTTCATTCCTTGGTCACAAATGAGTATTGCTGAGCAGCTGCAATTTTAATTTCCCCTTTGCAAGGAAAGCAGAACTTCAAGTGACACCAGGGAGGCATGGCAGGATGGAGGTACTGGCAGATCAATTGCTGCCCTTCTAGAAATCTCCCTGTCTGTGTTGCCCCCTGCGACTTCCTTGTCTAAAAGTAATTGGGCACAGGAAAAGAGGATTGCAGGAAAATTAACAGCCTAGAGTTGGTTAGCTTTATCTTGTTATCTCCTTCCTCTCCAGGCACTGTTCACTGTGCACCCACTCAAGTAAGTGTGTTAAGGACAACAACTTCAAACACAACACTTACATGCTTTGGAGAATTAACTGATTCACACCATGGGATGGGTTGCCAGCGTCCTTAGCACTTCAAAGGGAAATCCAGCTCCTTCTCCAATTGAAACACAAGAGCTCAGCATCCATCTTACAACCCCTTATGGATTTGAGAAGGGTCATTAGCTCCATGAGATGACTGAGCAATGTGCTTACGGTGCGACAGAAGATTTGTCAGGCAAAGCGTGAGGGACAGCTGCACTGAGAGGCTGGAATAAGAGCCAAGGTCTCCACGAAAAATTACAGCCTAGCTGTGCAGAGCCATCCTTCTGGTGATGTTTACCAAGATGCTGGCCTGAATTTGAGAAATAGATGTTTTTTCTCTTGTTTTGATAGACTCTGCTAGCTTAGTCTGCAGCTGATTCAGCAGCTGTATTTCAGGCCCTGTTTTGTTAGTCCCATGTATAGCAGTGGCTCACTTGGCCCTTTTCTTCTTTGCCAGAGATCAAGTAGTGCCGTGACAAATAAATCAACCTTTTCCTCTGTTTGTAAACCACTTAATTTAGCTTTTGCTCTACAGCAAAACCTGGTGCAGTTATTTATATCAACATGGCCCCAAGCACTTAAAACAAGTCAACATTCTGATTATGGCTCTGCATATTTTATTGCATATATTTATATCATGATGCTCTCAACCAACACCTGTTCTTCCTCTACCACATTCCAGTTACTGCCTGTCCAAAGAACTATTGTGATGGAAACTGGCCTACAGATTTTTATTTCTATAGCAGCAAATGTCCTTTGGAATACACGTTTCAAAGTTCTCATGAAATCTGTTGAATATTTTAAAACTGCGGATGTATATAAAAAAATACATTATTTATTTCTTTGTGATGCTGAAAGTACAATATCACACTGTTATAATTTCTGTGCTGAAAGTATTCCCTCTTCCAGCTGTACCAGGACCATAAGTTCTTCTGATGCTCCTCTGATGGTCCCTCTCTGTCCAATTCTTTCTCCACCATCCTTATCTTCTCCCCACACTCTCCCAGCCTGTGAGCATTTTTGGTGGCAACAATCTGATCCGTGACTGCTTGCCAACCTTCCAATGTTCTTGTCTTGCTCAGTGTGTGAGACCACAACACTGCCTGCTGTGCTGTTGTCTTTTGGTCCAGCAATGCAAATATGCAATTCAAAGCTCCTTATGAGCATCAATAATTCCTCTGATTCCATGGGAAACATTAAGACAGGTGTCAATGTTGACTTTATTAGTAATTTCAGAGAAGTTAATTAAATAAAAAAGGTTGTGTTAAGAGCCTTTATTTGATCAGATCTTAAGTCAAGAAATCAAGACATAAAAACAGGCTTTATGAGAACCTGACTTCTCAAACACCTATAGATTTCCTTTTACCAGCACAGAGACCCATCTTCTTTCCTGGGATCCTTTATCTCTCTCTGCTTAAATACATGCTATAAGTGCATCTATGCAGACACATACATTCTGCTATTCTCACCCTTTCCACCTGTGATTCTCTAGATAGTCAAAATCCCGTTCTTATTGTTCTTATTATACGTTCAATCTTGCTATGAACGACATTCATCTGACTGGATGTGGATTTGGATCCCAGGGCTACACTTGAGCAAGTCAGTTTTAGCTCCCTACGAGTGGTCCATCCATCAAATCCATATCTCTTCCATTTAGAGACAAGGATCTCATGGGGGACAGTGTCGAATGCTTTGCACAGGTCCAGGCAGATGATGTCAGTTTCTCTTCCCCTATCCAACAATACTGCAACCCCACCATAGAACGCCACTAGATTTGTTAGGCAGATCTGCCCTCCGTGAAGCCATGTTGGCTGTCACTATGTCCTTATTTTCTGTGTGCCTTTGGAGTTTTCTCAGGTTGATCTGTTCCATGGCCTTGCTAGGCACAGAGGTAAGACTGACTGGCCTGTAGTTCCCTGGGCCTATATAGACTGAGGCAAAAAGATCATTGAATACCTCAGCCTCCGTGTTGGTGAGAATGAGGTCTAAATAGCCAAAGCCCTCTCTGTGGCAGCAGTCCTGTAACCATTTGTTGACTTTCCAGCTTCGACTGTCCCTTTTTATCCCCTTCCCTTTGACCAGGAGGACTGATGAAAAAAATACCTGCACTCCTGAGTCCTTTACTGCTGCTCTCAGGTCTTTGTATAATCCTTCTTGAACCCCCATAGACTGCTTCTGGCTGCATCATTGGTCCCCTCATGAAACAGCAGCAGTGGATAATAGTCCTTAGGCTGCACAAGGCCTGGCAGTTTCTTGGTGACATCCCTTACAGGAGTCCCTGGTAAGTAGCAGGCTTCTTTCAAGACTGGATTGGGTCAGCAGATAGGTGCCTCTGTACCTCTCAGAAGAGAGCCTTCTACTGCTATCACTCATCCTCTTTTCTTAGTGGGACTAGCTGTCATGCAGGGAGCAGATCAGGCTGTCTTATTCAGCACCACCCTTCCTGCAATGAGTCTTTCCTTTTCAATCTGCAGAGGAGTTCCTTGCTCTTATATCTTACTTAGATGTCCTCAGAACATGTGAAGGGGAATATCACTTTTCAAGTGAAACTCTAGAGTGAATTTGATAAGGTAAAATGCAATATAAGCACTTAAAATCTGACAAGGACAACTGAGTTTACAGCTCATTTAGACAGTAGCATGAATTTTTTCATGACCAGAAATGAAAATGCAGTCAGAACAGTGCCAAGGAACACATAATTCATTAGCCTTTCCATACAAGACTGTCAGTAGCATTGTGGTGACATTCAAGAAGCTCTGTTACGCACTTGGATTCTTTGGCAATAGCTCTATTGACATAACAGTTTGTCCTCAAGATAGTTCCTTGACTCATGCATCAGGCAGCCACATGGCTCAATAGCTCAACAAGAAGATGCTTCTCATCCAGCTCCTTGCATCACCTTTCCTGCCCTATAGCACATGATTATGAATGTTTTTCCAAGGAGAATCTCAGTCAACTTGTTTGTCCTGCCCAGATGTGGCCTCTTTAGAAGACAGACAGATCTGTCCTGTAGGTGTTGCTAAGATTTGAATGAGGTCAAACATCCTGATATACTCCCAAGGACTTCGTATAGACCTATGCCCATACAGTTTGGAGAACAGTCACATATGAACTTGAGTAGAACTTAAAAATAAACAAATCCTTTTTGACTGTTTCACAAGTACAGGAGAATAATATACGGTCTGTGTCTGAAAGAGCTCTAATTTCCTGTTTAAACCAAAAAAAAAAAAAAAAAAACAGACTGAGAAGAACATAGCTTCTTTTATTAAGTAGAGGACCATACTCAAGCATGAGAATGACGGATAAGTGCCTAAGTGTCCTAATCAGGCTTCAAATAACTTACTGCTTTTTCTTGTATTTTATGGTTCTAAAAGGCACAAAAGGAATTCTGGGGTGGAAAAAAAAAAAAAATGAAAAAGAAAAAAGATTTAGGTGAACAGTGGGAACTGCTGAAGATTGATGATGATGATGTTCTTAGGAGTTTGGATTTGGGGCTCCGAGTTGTGCATAAATCTTTAAAACCCCTTTTTTATTTTGGAATTCGAAAAGAAGAGATACAAGGTGGGGAAGGAAAAGGCAGGAGAGGTATGGTGAGGAGAGGATTATGCAACAGTGGGAAGCTAGTCCAGGTGAAAGTTTTTATTATCTCCTTTTTCCTTCTGTTTTGCTCTGCCTGCTCTGTTGCCTGAATTTTCCCTGCTGTTTCATTTTGTGCACAATCCCAACAGCAGGTTATTATTAACTGTGCAAGCAGATAGTGATTTGTGCTGAGCTGAACTCAGATCTGGTGTCCTGACAGGCACGTGCTTACAGAGGACAAATCGAGGTTGATCTTCATTCTTTTTGTCGACTGATCTGACCTAAATTTGCACAGCTGTGTTCACATTTAATCCTGTCTAATAGCTCAAAGGCTTTATATCTCATAAGAGCAGCCTACTGGCACCTGACATTTATTCTGGCCCTGGTTCAGTTCTGCCGTACAAATCCTCTGGCACAACCTGGTATTTTTGTTTTTCCCTAGTAGATTTATTCCTCCATCCAAACACCCTTGAAATGAACAATCTATGAAGGGTGTAATCTAGACCATTGCTTTTCAGCCTTCGTGGGTTTGCTGACCTGTACAAATTCTTCAGTGTGGATTGAAATTCTGCAGTGTGGATTGGTCACACAAAAAAAAAAAAAAAAAAAAAAAAAAAAACGAGAGAAATTCAAGTGAGTTGTTGGCTTGTTTTCCTAAGTGACTTCCTTTGGATCTTTGGGCTACACCCTGTTTATACCCATGGCTATGTGACCCATATATTTGAAATTATTGATACAGAGCAAAGGTTCTTGACTATGGGATGCCCCTGTTTTTTTCTCATAATACTCTAATTATGTTGCTGAGGGTTGAACAAGTATTTACCCTGCTCTGCAGTGTGAGCCAATGAACTAGGTACCACTGCTACTTTGTGAATTCCAGCTGGCAAAAGACATAGCGGAGCTTGTAAGTGAAAAAACAGCAACTAAACAAACATAAATAAAACGGCTCCTTTCTTATTTGCTCCCCTTTGAATACTCTTTGGGTTATGAGTCATTTTTAAAGGATCATTTATTATCTGTCTTCTGCATCTCTAACTCATAACATTTTGGTGGTAGAAATCAACGAACCTCGGCAAAAGTGATTCATGATGTTGCACTGTTTATGAACATATGTCTAATGCATCTGACAAAACTGTGGATATTGATTTTCCCAGGAATATTAAACAGCAGACTTGGTATTTTTTAAATTATTTTATTTTTTTAACATTGGAATATTATTTTCAGGGCTTGCATCCAAACTAAGGTAGCTCTCTGCAGCACAAAAAGAAATTAGTCTTTAACATTTTGAACCAGACTAAATGCTTATGTGTTGAAAAAAAAAAGTATAGGTTTAATGGCTATGTTTGGTTAACACCATGTGCCTTGCATTTGTTTATACCTGTATCACAAGTCTCTACTTTTGCTGACATATTGAAGAAAAAACAATCCAAAGGATTACAACAGTCTGGAAAACTAAAAACCTTGGCAAAATAGCTGCAAGGGCTTATTGCTGGCTTGTGCTGTGATACTATCTCATTCTGTAAGCTATTCTAGTTAATGTTAGATCACTGTAAAAACCAGAGATCTTACAGAGTAATTCCTGATAGTTCCATGTTTAAACAGAGCATTAGAAGGTTTCTCATGGATAAGAATAACACGTTTTCTGAGGGAGACTTGACATCAGAGTCCTAAATGATAATACATACCAAAATAAACAGAAAAAAATCACAAACAGGCAGTGACCCAAGAGTTTCAGCTTTTTAAGTGTGTTAGAGAACAAATTAATGAGCATTATGGTTGGGTTCTAAATTGGGTATATGCATCATCTATGCAGATTTTATTGCATATATTCTTCACTTTCAACTTAATAACATATTGTTGAGTGAGGCCATATATTGAGTAAGACACCGTCTGCATCTCATTTAGTGTGGATGTTTTATCAATCTGTTGCAGTGTTTGTGCATGAATGTGGGAGACTGGGTACCAGGCAGCAATTGTTTGTTACTGTTAAAGCTGTGGCAAAAGGCATCTCTTGAGGGCTCACATGTTTCATTGGCCTCCCTCTACCCAGGGTAAATGCTCTACCTTGTTGACTGAGCTATAGTAAAATGAATTTTACTAATTCAAGACGTCAGAGGGGCATAAACTCATGCTTGAATCACTTTTCTGATGTAAAACTATAACTGTCAATGGTTGTCCCATGGCTGACAGTCATGTGGCAGGAATAAAGTTTTATAAAAAGTTGAGTAAAAACTTCACATTCCAGTATTTATTTAGCCTCAGTAGTGTTGGGGAAACAAAACAAATTGTTTAATGACAATAAGAAGCATCCTGAATGAAAAAGAAGGCCACCTTTAGCCTAACTAGTCTAAAAAATATAATGCTCATCAGGTCCTAGTCCCTGTTATGTCAGTGATTTGGACCAAGTATGGTGGTTTCATACTTAGGACTAGCTAAGCTCCACCATGATGCTCTCTTACTCCCCCTCCTTAAAAAGAATGGGGCTAAAATATGAAATACTATAATTACTTATTTAATAGCTTTGCTAAACAAGCCTTGTCATTTCCTGGTGCATTTTCATATTGTATTTAGATTGGTTCTTTTTAAAAGTCTAAAGGAGATATCTTGCTATCACACACAATCTTGGAAGAGAATAGCCAGATGTGTTTATTTTAACAAAATGAGGTGTTACCTTTTGAAATCATTGTTTTGCTGAAGGTCATCTCTGCCATTTCATTGATGCTCTGGCAGACAAAAGCGATGGGTACTGTGAACTGGAGAACAGTTGCTGGCAATGCCGTAGTGAAAGGTCTTACTGACACTTGTGACTGCTTTGACTCAAGCGATTCATGTATGCTCAGAGGAGGCTACTGAGATGCAATTGTTGCCTTAAGAACTGGGATCCTTTTCAACTGCATGAAGGTGAACAATGGAGTGATTTAATTAAACATTTTTTTTTTAAAAAAAAAAAAGACTTGGTCTAGTGTGAACTTCTGCTACTGCTTTAGTCTCAGAGTTTACTTGTACGAGATTGTGTTTACAATCTTCCTTTTCCTGAGTTACTTTGTCCCTTACTTAGATTTTTACAGAAGGCATTTGTGGAGAGGAGAATAATGTTATCTTACTGTGGGTTCATGACTATATTCTAAACATTTGATCAAGGAACTCTTTAAAATAATAATTTAAAAAAAAAAAAAAGAGTGAAAGAGAGAGACAGACAGAGAATGCACAGGTAGCAACAAATACCAGCTTCTGAAAAAAATCACAATAAAGTAAAAGATGCTTTAAAGGCAGTAAGGAAAACGGTTCTATCCTGGAGATAGTATGTGCCGTGTTTCCTGAGAGGCAGCTTTATTCTCCTAAATGAATGTTTCTAGGTTTATGAGTCATTGCCTTTATCACATGGTGTTTTGTTCTTTTGTCCTTGGTGTGCGTGTGTTTTTTTATTTATTTATTTTATTTTTCCTTTTTTTTTTTTTTTTTCCTCTGGCTTCTGTGATAAAGATGGACAAGAATTGTGAAAGCAGTAAATAAATGTCTGGTTTATTTTTCATTAAGAGGTAATTGCACAAATGCTAGAAAGTTCATAGATTGTCAGAGTATGTAGTGTCCTGTCCTTATTTCCACCCAGCCCTGTCCCTGTCTCGCCTTTCTCTCCTCCCTTTGGTTGGGTTGATGCTGATTGCTGCCTCAGCAGGTAATTTTCAGACTCCTTTTTAGCTTCAAGATGTGTAACAATTGAGAGTTTGTGGTATGTAACCAATATCCATCTGCTGTCAGAGGGCTCGGTCAGTCGGCTATCTCTAAAACGTCATTAGCACAATCACTATGACTCAAAAAGATTGCTGAGAGCAATGGAGGATAAAGATAAATAAAGCCATTGTAGTTTAACCAGTATCATATGCTGAAAAATCTCCGATCCAGAAGTTATCTTTAGAAAAAAAAACAATGAAATGAAGAGTATAAAATCAAGTCTTCCTTTAAAAGAACACTCCAATCTTTAAATATATAGATTTTTATAGGGCTTTATTTGTATAAAGGATTCTGATTCTCAGTTAATGTCTCCTTGCTACAAGTAAAATGACAAATGAAATCGATTGTCTTTTGCTAGGACACCAACTCTTGTTGGAAGGACAGGCTTTCAAAGCGGGGACCTGACTGATAAAATCGGTGCCTGTAGGACAGTGCAGTACAACCAGCAATGATGGCAGTGCCTGACAAAGCAATTCATTTCTCTGGAAGTGACAAGTCTGATCATGGGCACTGCTTTTACAGAAGCATATGGCCAAAACACTTCCCATATAGTTTTTTTTTAGCTTTCTATAGAGTTTTACTTGTGTCTTCTTAAGTCTCCTGGAAAATACAAAGGGTTTAACTTAAAAAAAAATATGATATTTTAGAAGAGCCAATGTACTAAACCCTTACCAAGGATCACCTCTGCATTTTTCTTTAAACTTCTTCTTATTAAATTGATGATACTTTGGTTCTGGCAACAGTCCTTATTGTGTTTTAAATGTTTTCACTTCAGTATTATTTTTACCATCTACTCCTCTATTTATAGCCCGAGGTTATTCCCCATGGAGATCAGTACGGGGTAGTCAGAGGTCCTTCACATGCCCTGGATTTTGAAGGGCTGTGATCAGCTTCTTCTTAAGAGCAATGTGGTACAGCAGTGAAAACTCGGCGCATCATTTGAAGCACTTGTGTTTTCTCCATCTGGGATTCCTGCAGCTGTTTTGTCTTATTGTGTAGCTTTTTCATTGAAGCATGTTGCCAATGGCTCTGTGCAATTTTTCTTTGAACCTTGCTAAGTGTCATGATGAGCAGGTGTGCCAGAGACCACTTCTAGTGATTGTCAGATGTGTCCTGAGATGCCAGGTCTGGCTGGTGGGGGCTCTGTCCCTCTAGCCTTCAGATGTAGATTGATATGCTCTGAGCCTCTCTTTTTTTCTGTGGAGTGGATGGATGTCTAACATGGTATGGCAGCCATTTTGCCTTTCATTCTGGTGATCTGTAAGGGAAATTAAGCTACAGAAACTTTTTATTTCATTTTTATTTTTTCTTTTGGTCCTGAGATATTTTTTTCCATATTTGTTATGAAAAGGTACAAAGCATGCAAAATAAAAAGTAAATGTAGTGAAGAACTGCATGTATTTAATCTTTAATTTTTCATTCATCCTAAGTAACCTTAGCCTCATGGCATTCTTTCTGTCTTTGAAAATATTGGTCCTGGTCTGAACTGTCTGGCCACCGATTCACAAGTCTCTTTAAATTGGTGTCTTCAAAAGCACACAGTTTCCTTTGATCCTGAGCTTTCGGTCTAGGGAAGTATGTCTGAGCACAAGATGCAGATTTACCCAGAGGTAATTCTTCCAATTAGCACTCTCCTCAAGGCTTAATACTTTGTCAGAGTATCACTTGGTGTTGTGTGATTTTCTCATCCCCCACACAGTCTGCCTTGCTTTGATGCTATATGCTCAGACAAGACTATCACACACATTACCAGGTGAATATGTGATATACATGCCCTATAAACAGTATACAATTCCTTCAGGCTGTGCAGAAAGGCAAAGCCAGAAAGGATTAGTCTCATGCCTGTTTAAATGGAAAAAAATAAATATGCAGGCTAAGAATTACATGTATTTGGCCAAATGATAGCATTTTACTTTCACTTTTTAGAAGGGCTTAGAAGAGTTTTCCTTCACTGCTCCAAAATCATACCCTGGCACCAAGCTTTAGAGTTTCTTACCTTGGAGGTATATCAGATGGGTAGCTTAGCAGCTATAGACATATATTACAAATATTGCATACATCCTGTGTTGCATTCTTGTCATTCGAGAGTCAACATCTCTAATGCTTGGTTTTGAGGAGGGTGGATGAAAAAAACAACGTTTTAACTCTGAAATAGCTAATTTTGAAACTGGTAGTGTTTGAAAGGACAACCAGAAAGAAAACATAGTTTAAAATAATCAGTGTAATAAGCCAGTCAGTTGGAAAATTACTAGTCAGGATACAGCACAGAGACTTATCAGAAAGCTACAGCCCAGTGCTTATCTCAGACCTTCATGCATCAAACTCTTCTTCATTCCTGTTTCATTGTAGACAATGGTCAAATCTTTGAGTGCCATGGAAATTACAGGTTAGCATGTATGGAGAAATTCTTCCATTTGCAATCTGAGCTCAGTGTCCCCTTAGAGACCCAAGTGTCTCTGATAGGGGAATTATTAATAGTCATAACATGGGTCATCCTCAGAGATTGCACTTGGCTGCTGTGAAAAAGCTACCAAATGATGCTTCTGAACTGTGCTAATTAAGCAAATCTGATGGCTGTCTTGTCAACAATGCCACAGACGATTTCCAGACAGCTTACAGTTTGCAGCTTGCCAGAAGAAAACTTTCAGGGAGAAAAGGAGGAAAGGGTAAATGGAAATTGCAAAATCCCTTTAAAACCTCTAAAAACCCTTAGCTTGGCTCTGCTGCAATTAAGGAAATGTCAAGGGTTTACACTAGTATATTAAATAGTCATGGTTTGGAAACTTACTTTGGCAAAACTTCCTTGAGTAAGGTATGTCCTCCTGAGCTCCCTTCCAACCTGAATTATTCTCTGATTCAATGAACTGTACATATATATATATATAAATATATATATATATATAATCTGTAAATGGTTGCAATGCTTCAAAATCTTGATCTGGCTGTCATGGCCTATTAGATGCTTTGATTGTCAACGTTTTCTTTAGAAGAATCTTTTTCATTCATTATTCTTTAAATTATTCATATTCCCTCAGAAACTTCCCTTCCAGGATTTTAGTTAAGTCACAAAAAGGGTCAAAAGCACGAGAATTCTGAATTCTACTCTCATCTGTCTCAGGGTTTTGTCTTTTTGGCCTGTGGTTTAGCAGAAATGAGCTGTGCTGCCCCTGGATATCTGCCATTTGATAAAATGGGATGAAAAAATCAATTTCCCATACAAGAGTAGTACAACAGTTAATTAAAATTTGCTTTGAGATTCTTGCACATAATATGTTATTTACTTTTTGCCTCTTCTTGTACTTTCCATAATATTATCATTCTGTCCTCAGGCCTAATTAGACATTTTACCTCTCTTAATTACTGCTTTGATCTTGCTTTTAGCAAGTCTTCCTGAAGATGGAGCTCAATGAAATAACTGGAAACATTCCAATCAATTTCAGTGAGCTTTGCATGAACCCCAAGTGCCAAACAAAGTGTAGTAATATGGTTGAGGATTTGTTAAGCAAAATACTTTCAATGTTTATAATTCCTGTTTATATGTGTTGTTTAGGTGATGACCTGAAAAAATCATGTCTGAGGTCCAGGGAACGGTCGAGTTTTCTGTGGAGCTACACAAATTCCATAATGTGGACCTTTTCCAGAGAGGGTGAGTTGGTATTTCCATTAATTTGCAGCTGATTACAGAAGAGTTGTTTACAGAAAACAGTTCAAATCCACAACAGATTGTTTTCTGCCAAATGTAGTTTCATTTCATGCAATCTCCATGGCAGGAAGGACATCATTACGTTTTCATTGCCGTCAAGGAAGGTCAATGTACATTACTTTCACAATAAAGTCAGTGACTGACTTGTTTTGGTAATACAATAGTGTAATGCTCCAGATTATTTTAAGCTCTTTTCAGACATAAGCACAATAGATGCTTTAAATGTTTCTGGACTGGTGTTGAGTCTCTGCCAAATGATAGCTACATTGGACTGTAGTGAAAACATGTTCATTTTACGGTAATAAATCCAGAGAGTATTATTTTAATTCTTTTACTGAAATTTAACTGAATTCCACGATTTCAGAGAGGAACATGAGTATTCAAATTTGCCTAAATTTCTAGTTCTAATGGACACATTGTATTTTCACATCTCTTTAAGTTAGAAGAACATGTACAACTTCTGGTTTACTCAAAATTTTGCCCCTATTCTTTTGCACCACTCTTCCTGATAGCTTTTTTAATAACTCAGTGGCTCTTAAATGGAGAAGCCTAACCAAACATGAGTTATTGTTCTGCTTGCATGTTGGACCCCACAGCTGTTTTTCTGTGAGGAAAAGATATAATACTGAAATACTTTTTGAGGAGACCAGAAGACCCAGATGGGTCAGAAGAATGGACAACAGTGGATCTTGCTGAATATTATTCTCTTTTGTCTAGGAGGACTGATGTATACAGCACACTAGATATTCTCTTTCATGCCTTAGTTTTGTATAGGGGTAGTTCACAGCTGATCTGTCCAGCTTCATTTCTACTAACAAAACTACGGAATTGTTTCAGGTATTGTGATGGATTAGTTAAAGCTGTTTCCATCTGGATATAGGCTTTTCATTATTTGTTTTTACTGTGATGAACTGTGTGGTAAAGATGCCATGAACGTGAATAAAGGAAACACGTCTGTATTTTAACAGCTGGCATCTGTCATTCTGTTCAAGCATTCTGACTATAACAAGTATATGTGTTTAATAGGGAAAAAATAATAATAATAATAAAAAAGAAGCTCTGTTTTTGAGGTGTTTAGTTTATCTGAGTTATAAAAGAAGACTCCTGTGTACTATCATGCTCATTACCTTAGGAGACTAACCTAGCTATAAATATTAAACTTGGCTTCTGGTGGTCAGTGTTATGTATTTGATCATCCTCACGTTTGAAAATCTGCACACATATGTGGCTTCAGTAATTTGTTTGGACTTAGATGGTAGGAGGTTCAGATGTTAGCCAGGAATTTTCCTATATCTCATGTTGGAAATTAGGAAGAACTTTACTGAAAGGATTGTTAGGCATTGGAATGGGCTGCCCAGGGAAGTGTTTGAGTCACCATCCCTGGATGTCTTTAGAAGACGTTTAGATGTAGATGTAGAGCTTAGTGATATGGTTTAGTGGAGGACTTGTTAGTGTTAGGTCAGTGGTTGGACTAGGTGATCTTGGAGGTCTCTTCCAACCTAGATGATTCTATGATTCTATGTTGCTGTGTGATGAGCTGCCTGTTTTTTTGTGTGTTTGTTTTGGTTGGTTGTTTGGTTGGTTTGCTTGTTTGTTTTCATATGGGCCTGCTCTGGCATTCAGAAATTTCTATAAAATGCTTTCTTTGGCTTTGACAGTCAGATCAAAGTTGTGGGGGTAAGCCTAGTACTAACACAGAGAATATATTCTAATTAGGGACACTAATGAGTCCCTAATTACCTTACTTTTTTTCCCCGCTGGCACTTACCCGGCTTTACTGATTAATTATTCTAAACATAGTACTATAGGTTATACTGCATTATTATTGCATATAGTACTATGCACTACTATAGGTTGTACTGCATTAATTTGTTTATAGTATTCTTTTTTCTATGTATCCTGCATTGCTTATTTGCTTTCCTTCCATAGTTTTACTGTTCACATTTCCAATACAATCCTTTACTGCATCTCATATCTGCCAATCAATATCCTCTGGTTGGCTTCATCTACTCTGTGGCCCATAGCACTGCAGCATGAGAGTATGAAGAAAAGGAGTAAATGAGTTTGCCAAATTTCATTTTAACTTGGGCACAATTTTTATTTTTGTCCTACTGCCATTGTATATATTCACTGTGGACATCTGGGGTATCTTGGATTGACAAACAGTCTCTCCAGATGAGAGGGGGGTAGAAGTAATAATAATGGGAACTCTCTTTTTAACTAGTGTTTTTCTTTTCTGAATGCCTTGCAAATTAAGTCAATGTCGTCCTGTCTCGCCGAAGGCTAGAAAGGTGATTTGTGAAAGGTTGTCCATCAGGATAGCTGTGGAGCTAAAATGAACAGAAACACAATATGTGGAAACGCAATATTCTTTTGGTTTTGTTTGTTTGTTTGTTTGTTTGTTTAATTGAAGCTTTCAGTACTGTTTCTCACAGTGTCCTTTTGGACAAAATGTCCAGCATAAGCTAGATAAAATGCTTAATACAATGGGTGAACAATTGGCTGATGTGTTGGACTCAAAGGGCTAGAGCAAACAGGGTTACATCAGGCTGGTGGCTGGGTTCCCCAGGGCTCCATTTTAGGGCCAGTTCTCTTCAATGTTTTCTTAAAAAATACTTGGGTGTAGAACTAAAAGGTATACTGAGGAAGTTTGCAGATGATAATAAATTAGCAGGTTCTGTTGACTCTGTCGAGGGTAGAGTGGCCTTGAAGAGAGATCTTGACAAACTAGAGGGCTGGGTGATCACCAATAGCATGAAATTTAACAAGCAAGTGCCAGATCCTGCACCTGGGACAGGAAAACCCTAGATACAGACTAGGGGACAAGAGGCTGGAGAGCAGCCCTGCAGAATAGGATCTGAAGGTTCTGGCTAATGGTAAGCTGAATATGACCCAAAGAAATGTTCTGGAAGCCAAGAGGGCCAACTGTATCCTGGGGTGCATCAGGTACGGTATTGCTAGCCAGTCAAGGGAAGATTGTCCTGCTCTGCTCTGCGCTGGTGCGGCCTCACCTCGTGTACTGTGTACAGATTTGGGCACCACAATACAAGAAAGAGATAAAACTACTAGAGTGTCCAAAGAAAGGTAAGCAAGATGGTGAAGGATCTAGAGGGGAAGGCATTCAGGAGTGGCTGAAGTCACAGGGTTATGAACACTTGGCCTAGAGAAAAGCAGACTGAAGGGAGGCCTCATGGCAGCCTGCAGCTCCCTCATGAGGGGAGCGGAGGGGCAGGCGCTGAGCTCTGCTCTCTGGGGACAGCGACAGGACCGGAGGGAACGGCATGGAGCTGGGACAGGGGAGGGTCAGGCTGGGGATTAGGGAAAGGTTCTGCACCCAGAGGTGGTCAAGCACTGGGATAGACTCCTGAGGGGAAGTGGTCATGGCACCGAGCCTGACAGAGTTCAAGGAGCATTTGGACAACACTCTCAGACACATGGTCTGATTTTTGGGTCATGCTGTGTGGAGCCAGGAGTTGGACTCGATGATCCTTGTGGGTCATCAAATTATAGCATGTATAAATAATCAAGATTTAGTTAAAGATTCCCGGGAAAATCAGCCCTTCAGGAGCTGTTATGTGATGGTTAATAATCAAACTTGATTAAGAACATGGTCTGCTGGCCTTAAGCCACAGAGTCAAAGGGCTTTAAAATGTTAGGCTTTCTGTAATGGTTCTGGTTCTATTTTTGATTGCTCTGGAATCTATTTTGCATTGTGTAAGCACACAGAGCCAGCTGCCATCTCTTCCTTGCCATGAGAAATTGAAACTCCTTAATCTAACTGAATTCTACCTTGTGAGATTTGAATCATTGTTTTAGGATCTGAATCTACTGTTTTGTAACCTGTATGAGTGGTTAATATTGTAAAGACACTCTGATACAGCAGTAACCAGGAGCTTTTGTAAATATTTGTTATGGTTTTATGTGTGTGGCATATATAACAGAAACTGTCATGAGCAAATTATGTGTTACTGTGTTGTTCACTTTGGTCAGTTATTAAATTTATCTTTTTCTGAAGCATAAACATAACATTTATAGACATCAAAGGTTAAATGCAGTAGGTACTGCTGTAGGGGAAGAAAGAACCTTTTCTTTGGTTGAACCAAAGGATTTGCAGTGATGTTTGATGCCATACTTGTAAAGGTTGAGTAATAAGTTATGCAACTTCTGGAAAAAGAAAAACAAACCAAACCAAAACAAACAAACAAAAAACCCCTCACATTTTAAAGTTTTCTGTCCTAATTCTCTCCATCATGTTCCACTTAATAACTGGTGACAGATATTTTCTCTAGTGAAATTGGCTGACTGGTTCTGATTTTTCTTAATAGAGTAGGAAATAAAATTATCCCTGGCTGCCAGAGATCAATTAATTGATTTGTCTGGTTCTGTCAGAAGCAATTCTTCTGCACCTTTTTTCTTAAAGCATTTCAAAATCTATTTGATGGATTTCCTAACTTAAAAACAAAAACAAACAAAACCAACCACCACCAACAGAAAAACATACTGTGTTCACAGGATAAGTAACTTTTGGAGTCTGGGAGGGAATAGAGGGCACAAAGAAGGTGAAACACTGGCTTCATAATGTTATGATTCTGGCAATGATGTGTTATAAAACAAGGATCAAGGTAAGTCCTTACCAATCACAGGGCTGAATCAAATGCTTATCAGTCCTTTCACTCCTCAAATTCAGGTCACAATCTGTAACACTTACACCGGTGTTTGTGTGTGTAGAGGGTGGTAATGATAAAAATTAGTGAGAAATAAATTCCAGCTTCTTCTAAAATGAATGCAGCATTACCCTGGGGAGCAGACCAGAGGTCTCAGAGTTTCCAGTACCCTGCAAGTATCAGACAAAGAACTTTCATGATTCAGAGCTGCTGAAAAGATAATATTCAGTCTTAGAAGACAAAGCCTTAACATAACAAAGCATCCCTGTTGCCTGCTGGATGGACAGCAGTGTTTCAGTGTAGTTAACCATGAAATGGCAGTTCCTCTTCTCAGCACCCTGGTGTTTTTCAATTAACCAAGGCCTTTCCTGTCAGGATGGATACCTGGAAAATACACATCATGGTTGGAGGTTCAGACCTCGTTTCCTGGAGTCTTTGAGGTACAGTCTCAGGATATGAAAAAAAAATGTATATTAAATATATATATATATAGTACAGAGACGGATCTTGATACTTTGTTCCTGATGATATTCATTTCTTCAAACTTCCAACCTGTAATGAAATATAAATCACTTTTGGATTGTAAATCTATTTCATTTTGAATGTACTTACCTAATTCATTTAAGATGCATGGATTCTTTTTAATATAAATGAAGTAAAAGAAGAAAAAAAAAAAAAAAAAAAGGAAAAGAGAGTTAACAGGCATGCCAAAGTGAAGCATTTCTGGAATAACGATTTCTGTGTCTTGGAACAGACATATTGACAGAACTGAATTTTTTCTTGGCATGAAGACATATTATTTCTATGACTCTTGAACAGACCTTCACTCTAAGGCAACAAATTCTTCCCAAAATAAAGGACTCAAGTATAAGAAGGCAATGACTGTCTATATAGTCATACAGTGACAGATATGAACCTGCTGCACTGGGCTGACAGGACTGAAACTAGTGGGGGTTTGAACCACAGGAGGTTTTATCACCTTATGAGGAAGAACTTCTTCACGGTAAGGGGGACAGAGCACTGGAACAGGCTGCTCAGAGAGGTTGTGCAGTCTCCTTCTCTGGAGATATTCGAAACCTGCCTGGATGCCATCCTGTGTAACATGCTCTAGGTGACCCTGCTTGAGCAGGGGGGTTGGACTAGGCGATCTCTGAGTGTCTCTTCCAACATCAACCACTCTGTGATTCAGTGCAGCACAAACCTGTACTTATGAAAGCAGCTGAGGTGCAGGTGCTCAGTTAGCTAAATGTCAATATCCTAAAGTGTAGCAAATGCCCAACTTCTGGAGGATAATATATGATTAGGTATTTTCACGACTGTTGGTCAAGACAGTTCTCTCATCTGGTTATCAGTGCTGCCACCTTTAACTTTAAGGCACTTGTACTGGGTCTGGCTGGGATGTTAACTTTCCCTGCAGCAGCCCATACAGTGCTGCACTCTGCACCTGTAGCTAGAACAGCAGTGGTATCACACCGGTGTTGTGTCTGCTGCTGAGCAGTGCTGGCACAGCATCAGGACATCAGTGAGAAAGAAACATCATCAGGGCAGCTGACCTAAGCCAACCAAAGGGATATTCCATACCATATGATGTCACACTCAGCAATAAAAGGTGGAAAAAGGCAGAAGAGGGGAGGGGTGGGCTCTCGTGAAAATGTCTGTCCTCCTCCTGAACACCGGCTACGTGTGTTGAGGCCCTACTTCAAGGACGTGGTCAAGCATCACTCATTTGTGGGAAGTAGAGAGTAATTTATTTCCTCTGCACTTCCACATAGCCTTTACTTGTTTTGTTTTGTTATTCCCTTCCCCCCTCTTCCCCTTTCCCTTTTTTCCCTTTAGTTGAATTAATAATAATATTTCCTTAATAATATATATATACATATATATATATATATTCTCTTTAATTAAATCATCCTTATCTCAGCCCGTGAGTTGTTCTTTCCTTTACTTCTTCCCCTCCTCATCTGAGGAGGGGGAGTGAGAGAGCGGTTGTGGTGTTCAGCTGCCTAGCACGGTAAAACCACCGCAGCACCCCATGCTTACTGAAGAGAGATGGGTTCTCCAGTACCAGTGGTAGGGGGAAAAGATTGAATCCAAATAGGGTGAAATATAACAAATTTATAACAAATATTTAACAATAACATTTTTTTAATAACATTTATAACAAATATAACAATGTTTTGCAGATGAGGAGCACCTTCTCAACAAATTTTTGCAGAGGTCAAAGCTCCTGGAGTGAATGGACACTCCCCAGGAGCCCAGGTAGTCACTGTCCAGGTGGAAAGAGGAGTCTCTGCTTCAAGCCTCCTTGCAGCGGCCTCTTCAGCTGCATGGAGTGTGCCTCCCCCAGGGGTGGTTTTGCTGTGGAGAGGACATGCAGGAGCAATTCCCACTGCCACAGAGCAGCATCTTCTCCATGGCCAGCGTGCTCAGCTCTGGGGCATGTGGCAAGCAGGGTGTCAGTAGCCACCGTGATCATCACTGGTGTGGGGCTGGAAATCCCTCCTGTGCATGCTTCCCACAGAGATGGTTGTCAGGACGTGCGTGACAGCTGTCTTCAAGGCACAGGTGGCAAAGTTGGCATTTAACAGGATACAGACACAGAGCTGCAGATGTCTGAGGTGGAAGGTGTGCCGAGCATGCCTAGCTGTTTCCTGAAGAAGTACATCTCTGGCACAGCGCAGCTCTGTGGCCACCTCATGCTGCTGCTAATGATGGCCTCTGCTTACTCGAAGGTCAGGAAGGTGTCTGAGTTGTCCTGCTTTACCCCAAACATGATCTCAATGGTGAGGGTTTCCTTGGAGGCATTGGTCAGCTTGAGCACGCAGAAGCGGGTGGAGGGCAGCACCGTTAGCTGCAGTTGGGATGACTGGGGCATTGCCACCCAGGCTTCTGTCACCAGCTCCTGGAACCACTTTGCCATTTTCTGCACATCCAAGTAGGAGCCGCTGCAGAGGGTGTCCAGTAGGTTCGGGTCCTGATGTCTCAGCTCATCCTCAGGATGGTGGAGGAAGCACACCACGTCTCCCAGCAGCCGCTCCCGTGTGCACATGCACTGCAGCTCCACGTGGAGGCAGGAGTTCCTTGCCAGCGTCTCCCCTTCAGTGCCCAGCTCCAGGTGGAAGGCGTGCCCAGGGGGTGGGTTCAGGGGCACGAGTAGGTGGTAGATGGTGTCGTTCTCAATGGGACTGAAGGTGCTGCCCAGTCCAATGGGTGGCTGCAGCCGCGGCACAAACTTATTCCTGGGAAGCGTCTGGCAGACGCAGAGAAGCTTGTCCACCAGTTCCTCCACGAGCTTGCATGTTTCTTCCAGGTTCTTCACTGGCCATTGCAGGTACCCACTGACAAATCTGCAGGCATCCAAAATATCATTGGGGTCTTCCTCAGTGTCGTCATCTTCCTTGCTTGCAGAGATGCCCTTCTTGTTTCTGCTGCCCAGCTCACGGCACAATTTTATGAGCATGCGGCAGAACACAAAGAACAAGACAAGCTGTCCGGTCAGGGCCCAGAACTGCCAGTGCTGCTGCACAGATAGGAGCAGGGCTCTCACATGAGCCCAGCTGTGCTCCTGGTCCCTCTGCTCCATTTCCAGCAGCAGCTGCATCATGCGCACTTGCAGCTCTTCTGCACGCTGCCAGATGTGCTCATTTGTAGCCACATCTAGTTCTTCGCTGACCTTCTGTGGGCTATGGATTAAGCCCAGGAATGTCAGAGCGAAGAAAATTACCGAAACCATGGTCTGAAAGAGTTGAGAGAGAAGCGGGTCAGTGGGTCTGGGTTGGAGCTCGCTGGCGGCTGAGGGAGCTGGGCAGGAGCCGCAGGCCCCTGGGGTTGGGTAGGAGCCCCAGCCCTGGCCCAGCCCAGCCTTCCCCTGCTGCTTCACTCACCTCGCCAATGGCTCAGGCCAAACTGAAGCAGTGCTGCCTGCTGCTGCCTTAAAAGCAGCCCCTGCATTGTGACACGTCCTCTGTGGTGTCACCTGCAGCCCCGCCCTGCCACAGGCCCCCTAACCCTGACCTCAGTCCCCTGGCGTCAGTCAGTCAGTCCCCTGACCTCAGTCCCACAGGCCCTGGCGTTGCCTGAGTGCCAGAGCTCCTCGGGCTCCCTTTGCACAGCCTGTGGGAGCCCCCTCGGGCCATCTGCGGAAAGAAATTTGGGTGATGTAGCCTGTGGACGCTGTGCTCCTCATGTGACACCCAATGAGACAGGTCAGCTCCACTGGCGCTGGCCTCAGTGCCTCAGTGGCAGTGGCGGCTGGGTGCTGGTGGCCATGCCAGTGGTGGGATGGGGCCTCCCCCTGGCCAGGTCCGTGTGCCTGCAGTGCCAGCACAGTGCTTTGGAGGAGACATTTCTGAATGGGGACAGGACTGTGTGGGAGGGGAGGTGCCCAGTGCTGCAGGAAGCTCGTTCCTCCCGTGCCTGCCTGTGAGGAAAAATCTCAATATTTTTTTCAGACAGGATCTTCTGTGAAGCTATTTTATTTGTGATGGCAATGTTGAGCGTCCTGCATGCAGGAGTGCCCAGTGAAAGTCTATCATAACTTTACATTCCCTATTCATGGGACCTCTCACAATTATTTTTCAACAGTCTTGTGAATCTGGAGAGGTCCCACTTGACTGGAAGCTGGCAAATGTTGTGCCAGTTTTCAAGGAGGGCAAGAAAGAAGACCCTGGTAACTACAGGCCTGTCAGTCTCAGGTCAGTGCCTGGTAAAATTATGGAGAAAATTATCCTGAGAGTTACTGAAGCTCACCTGGGGGACAGTGTAGTCGCAGGTCTCAGGCAACATGGTTTCACAAGGGGTAGGTCCTGTTTAACAAACTTGATTCCCTTTTATGATAAGATCACCCATCTAGTCCCTCAAGGGAAGACAAGGGATTGTCCCGCTCTGCTCTGCGCTGGTGTGGCCTCACCTCAAGTACTGTGTGTACAAAAAGGATGTGAAACTATTGGACAGTGTCCAGAAAAGGGCTACAAGATGGTGAAGGGGAAGACATATGAGGAGCAGCTGAGGTCACTTGGCCTGTTCAGCCTGGAGAAAAGGAGGCTGAGGGGAGACCTATCATGGTCTACAGCTTCCTCATGAGGGGGAGTGGAGGAGCAGGCATTGATCTATTCTCTATTCGGATATAAGGGGCCTGGACAGACAGTACTCAGGACTCTGAGATGATGTTTCACCAGCTAGAGAACCTTTGTGTGTCCTTTCTGAATGCAGACAGAGTACAATGATAAGAACTGTGTCTTGCCTTCTGGAGCTCCTTCTTCTGTGCTCTTCTGTGGTCAGCTCTCTTTGTGTCTTTACCACCATTTTTGTGCAATGTTTGCAGATTATACAGTTAACCAGATGGCATAAAATCAGGTGACAACATTTTGCAGAGTATATGAAAATCCATCTGTTGCCTATCTGTGTCACGCTACAGTGGTTCAGTGAGTATCTGAAAAAGGAGACACAAACCTAAAGACACAAGTTAGCAGTTAGAGAATGATTTCTTGTAGAGTAAGGCTCTCTATCCTTTTGTGAGAGGTGTTTGTATCCATAGCTGGTCTGTCTGCCCAGCAGCTTAGCACTGTCCCAAGGCAGCTTGCTGATAATAACCAGGGTCAATAATATGTGTTACTGATATTTCTTACTATCTCTGTTTGCATAGGAGATACACTCTCAATTTGATGTAATAATACCAATTATTCTGGGCTGCAGAATGTCTTTGTTAGGGAATTACCACTGCTACAAAGCACAGAACATATCTCCTCAGCCACACAGGTTACTGTCAACAATTTGGACGCTGCATCACATAGGATGTGACTAGAATCTACATAAAGGTTCTTTATCTCAGGATTGACCATGATGTGCAGCATTTTTTTTTAAAAAAAATATTATTTTTAACCAGAGTAGAACTTTGCATCAGAAATGGAAAATACATCCATGTGAAGGATAATCCCTTCTCTGGGACCTAACTGGAGCAGTGCAATGAACCCTTACTGGACAGGGGATCATCTCCAAGGGTCAGGCATGGTACAGCTGATCTGTCATCTCTGACAAAAGCATGCAATACATGCAAGGCGTTTGTGTGCACAGAGTATAGAGTTAAAATAGGAAAAGCTCTACTGCTCGAGTTTCTCCCCAAAGGGAGAGAATAACAGGCAAATTTTATAACAGACATCAGTCTTGTTGGAAGCACTGCTGAGCGTTGCTCAGATATTAGTGATGAGTATCATATAAGAATCTCATAATGATAATGGAAAAAAAAAAAAAAAGTTTGTCAGCTGGTGTTTATCTACATCTTTGTAAATAAAGAAGGATATGATATTTAGACAAAGCCAGTACCATAGCACAATGGACACTTTTCAGTGGATCTTTTCAGCTACTGGTTTTGATAGATGGATAAAATAACATAAATATCTACATCTCAGAAAATACAAGATATCCATTGTTCTTCCACTCCCAGTTTTCAAGACTGCTGACCACTCAGGAAGTCAATTTAAACCATGTGGCATTTTATGCTATTCAGGCTTCTATAACCTTCTTCACAACCATTGGCATTAATAGGAGCCTCTCCACTGGCTTGTCGGATTTTGTCTTTGCTGATTTAGAGGCTGGCAAGCAATGCATCTCTGAAACTCATGCCTCTAAAGAAGATTCTTTGTGATACCTAATATTAAGCAAGGAGTAAGGAAGATTTCTGTGCCAGTTTGTAACTGAGCCTTTGGCAATGTCTGTGCTTTCGATGCAGGTCTTACATTTATTTTTAAAGCTGTATTTCCTGGAGTCAGGCAATTAGAGAAGAAACTTGTAATAGTCTTGTAATATTTAAAATTAACCCGTTAATGCTTATGAGTGGTCTGAAAACCCTGGAAGGTGGTATGTCTCCCCCAGACAGTTTCATATTTACTCATATTTAAAATAGATATTTTTAAAATTAAGCCTAGGTTCCATTCACCTGTTAAACAACCTTTGATGGTAATTAGTGCTACCAGAGTAGTAGAAGGCAGGTGTTTTCCTTTTTTCCTTGCAGGTCTTTTTTTTTTTTTTTTTTTTTTTTTTCCTGACTAGCTGTTGTAATTCGTTGACCAAAGAATAAACCTTTGCTCCCTTAACAGCTGGATACTATCTCTTCTAAGGAAAGCAAATAGCACCCCATTCCAAGTGACATTTACATTGCTCTTTTGATGACTTTCTGAGTGAATTATGTCAGGAAGCAGCTTCAACTTCACCTAACATGATTTACATTTATAGAGAGAAATGCTTCAAATGTTGTCTGCAGTTACTAATTCATAGAGCTACAGATGGAACAGTGGCTACCACTGGGAATCACTTGGCTCTGGGTTATGTGTGCATGTGTAGGGGAAAGGAGTCCAAGCCCACGGGCTTGGGAAAGGATAAATGTGTATGTGTGCTGCAACGTTTTATTACTTAAGAACAAATTAAGCGAGACATTTTTAAAG
Source organism: Oxyura jamaicensis (assembly GCF_011077185.1). Lineage (NCBI taxonomy): Eukaryota > Metazoa > Chordata > Aves > Anseriformes > Anatidae > Oxyura > Oxyura jamaicensis. Next base: position 153,249,524 of record NC_048894.1, on the reverse strand, counting down.
CATTGAACTTAACTAGAACAAGCCAGAAACATGACAGCAGCATAGGCAGTGTCAATGCAACTATTCTAAACAAGGGAACGAGTGCCAGAATTTTCTGAATGAACAGCTCTGGTAATAAAATAACTATGAGATGCTTCAAAGAAACACTGTGTTCCTTGTATGCAGTTTTTAAGGAATGGGAAGTTATCCTCCAAGTTTTCATGTGAGGGTGTTTTGTAGCTCTTTTGGCACTTTTCCTTTCAAAAGCACTTTGCAAACAGCAACTAATTGAGGCAGATGAAGTTGTCTGTGTTCAGAATGTGTTCTCACATTGTTACACACTGTGCATATCCCTAGAGAAAGTGTGGCATAATCATCATCAGCAAATCTAGTCTTTAAATATAGGACAAGCTGTTGAGAGAACAGCTAGACCTGATCTCTTCCTACAGTTCTTGCTTGCAAGGGAAAAAAAATTCCTATGAGTATAGTCAAGCATTGGAGCTAGCTATCCAGAGAGGCTGCAGAATATCTCTCCTTGGAGATTTCAAGACCTGACTGGACATGTCCCTGAGCAATCTAGTCTGAATTCGATATTGATCCTGTTTTGGGCAGGTGCTGGGCTGGAGGTCTCTCAGGGTCCCTTCCAGCTTGGATGATTCCCTGAGTCTAGGATGAGTGTGGCCATGACTTTCCTTAGAACTGAAGAACTGGGAGAGCTCAACTTTGAGCAAGTTCCCTCTACATCACTCAGTTTCAGCCCATGCAGCAGACACTACTTGGTAGTGATTTACTGTCAGCACCATGGTCCCAGTAATCCTATAGCTGTTTAGACTGCAGCACAGAATAGGCTGATTTGACTAACATTAGAAAGTGATTTTAGCTAAGAAATTCAGTTCGCAAATAAGATTAAGTTCTGCTTCTCTTCTGTATGCAATACTCTACTCCTTAAGCCTTGATGTTTCTGAGTCCTCACCATTTTGTGTCACATCCTGGAGAAGCCCAGTTCCAATTCTGCACTTTGTGCCCTGTGATTCTCCCTGATATCTTTCAGCAGAAATACTCAGTGGATAAAACAATTAGACCTGAATGTGTGAATGAAGTGTGCAGCTGTCTCTAGAAGACTTAAGAATGAGAAGCAACCATTTATTGTATAATGTCTATTGGTTCAAGTAGACATTCACCTTAAAGACATGGCTTTAGCCTGCTAAATGAAAGTCTTTCCTTCGTTGAACTTAAAGCTTAATCAACTTTCTAAGGATGATCAAAGCCACTTTGTGATATTTAAGATCTATGCTTGCAGATATATTTTTATTTTATGAATTGGTTTCACAAAAACCGGCAAAGCACTGTCCAATTAAACACCACGAGCTTTGAAGAAAATCTCATGATGGTCAATTGTTAATGTTATAGGTGATGGAATGAGCTGTCCTCCAATTACTGATGAGCAGTAAACGTCTGGATTCCAGAAGTTTCATTTTAGTTTATTCTCCTGTTTTTATTTCCCCCCAAGATTTTCATCTAACATGACACCTTGCATTTTATTTCTTAAGAGATGGGATTCCATTTGTTTGCATGACATTCCTCTCGGCTATCACTGTCTATATGATATATTTTAATGTTTGTCTTCCAAGAGAAAGCAGTATGCCTTTTCTGTCTGTATCGTTACCTCTTGACTTCTGAATCTTCCTGGTGTGTACAAAGCTTCCATGTGGGTAGCCAGAATATCTATACCAAACTGTGCTCTGCATAAGTATCATCACCTTTTATCCTTGGATCACAAATCACATTACAACCTTCACTTATCCTTCAAAGTGTCTTTTGGATGTTCTAGTTGTTTATATTTTACAGATGGGAAAAAGCTGATACAACTCCAATAGAAAGAATAGCATCAGAAAGAAAGCTGGGAAGTGAATATATTGATTCACTAGATTATACCTTTTTTTTTTTTTTTCATTCTGATACCTGTGAGTCAATGGAGTCCAATTTGCTGCATGTCATGCAATGTGTCCTTTTAAATCGTTTGTTATAATGACTAATCATCATTCTAGCATTCATGACCAAGGAGAATCAGCTGCTATCCGATGTGTGAAAGGTGATCGAAGTAAAGTGAGCACACTCTTCCTCACCATATGACTCAGCTGGTTCTTGTTGTGCTACATGGGCACCAAGTGGGAGCAGAACAAGTGTTGAATCTGGCCCATATGGATTGAAGAGTGATAAGATGACATTTGGAATTCTCATAAACTCTCAAATTATTATAGCATTTCTGGGCTCTCCAACATGTGTTTGTTTTAAATAACCATGTTGTCCAGAAATTTCCCTCTGATATTGCACATGCTTGGCTTCAACTCTGTCTTAAGGACTGCTGGGAACTAGATGTGTAAAATTTCACATCACCATGCAAACTAGAGTTGAAGAAAAAAAAATAAGTAAAGAAATCAGTATTTTCTCTCACTACCTAGTGGGTAGGAGATGTGGGTTCAGCTCTATTTCTTTGTACTATATTTGAAGAAATCCTGTCTTTTGACAGTACTGCCTGCACACTTCTCCACAGTCTTGTAAAATGCATTTTAATGCAACTATTCCAAACCCAAATGATCTTTGACTGTTATTATTTTCTGGAGTGAGTGATGAGTTCAGGAAATTTATTGAAATTGGTCTGAACAGCCTTTTAGTCCTTCAGTTTTTATCTACAAACACGGGAGTATTAGTAATTTTTCAGAAGATTGTTCTCAACAGCAACAGGATACAATCATGAATGCTCAGATGGTGTGGTAATAGAAAACATTATTGTGCATGGGAGAGTGTCTCTGACTTCTGTTTTCCAGGTATTTTTGTATTCTGCTTAAAAAAATCCCAAAGTATAATTTTCAGAAAGGAAAATTGTACCCTACCTCCAAATCAGATGCTCTTTAGTTGGCTTTGGTGGGGAAGCCAAGTCATTACTCTTTTTTGATGCTTCATCCTTTAGAGTTGCCTTGAGGTAATAGCTGCTTGTGTAACTGGGTAGTTTAATTCTATGGATGCAATCAAACTATATAATGTGTATACTGCAGACAAGGTGCACTTGAGCTGCAATGAAAAAAACAATTGGCCTTTGTCCTTGCTTTAATGGAGTTGACTATACAGTGTGCCTGGATGGGGAGATCTTTTTAGCACTTTACTTAATGTGCTTGCTGCAGCAAAAGTACATTAAAAAATGCAGATCAATTTCTCCCATCAATCCATGTCCACTCTGTTACTTCAGATTCATTATTTTGTGGGGATAACATCTGCCAAGAAAAGGCATTACAAATAAAATGCATCTGAAAAATGAACAGTTCTTTAGTAATCTCTTGTTCCCATTTGGTTATGCAAGATAAATCTTTATAATGATGTCCTGCAACAAATGAGAAGTCAGTTTATAATGTGACTGTTTGTTTGATGTCTGCAGCCAGCCGACAACAAAAATGCTGTGGATTTTTAATTGGTTTTGTGATTCTTTGCTGACGAGTTTAACATATACTCTTCAGGTAGATATTGCCAGGACTCACATGTCCTCCTCATAAGATAAAATTTGTGAAGCAGTGGAGAGAAATAGTTTGATGAAGCACACTTACTAGAGTTTGAGGAAAGTTACTGGACATGAAGTTTCTCAGACAAGAGCAGCCTTGGCTTGCTCAACCACTGGATAGGGAAAGAAGTCTGAACCCCTTAAAAACCTACTGAACTCAAACTCTTACTTTTGGCAATGGGCACAATATGTAAGCATTTCAATTTTAGTAAAGAGATCATTTCATTTAGGTCATTAGATCAAATTACCAGTTTGGGATGGATAAAAGCGCTTAGGGCTGAACAGTATGTTCAGATAAAGAAAATACACCAGTGCACCTCTAGTTTGTGGAGATATTGAAAAGCTGGTACATTTTAGAGAACAAAAATAGTAGGGAAAGTTTCAGAGAATAAATGAAGAGAAGATTTGTAAACATTGAAAACTAAGATAATTTTTGAATCTAATTGAGTTGTCAGTTTTTTTTTCCTTACTTAAAGCTCTTTACTTAAATACCTTAAATACCCTTTTCTGAAGGGATTCCTGAGGATCCCTGGTGTCTGATACATGCTGAAACTCAAAAATGAATTAAAATTGCATTATAAGTCACAGCAGGCAACCAGCTTTCCCATTAGTTTGTGAGCCAGTGGTTGCCAAAAGATATAGATGCATACGATCTTCTAGCAGACCTAACAGTACTTTGTCATCTGGTATCATGGAAGCTCTATCTTTCATTGCCACAGTAGCACTTTTGATTACGTCTGTACTTCTTTCCAAGTAGAAAAAATGCTATGGGAAATCGTTGAATGTTGGTGCCCTCTTTGTTCACTTGCCCAATGTCTGTAATGGGGTGGCACCACAGTGAGAAGGAAAACAATCAAGAATACTTGTTCTTTGTGCTGCAGAAATTATCGTATGTTATTTCAGATAGCATGCAAATAATGTTAGTTTTTGGAAATTCCTTCTCCATGGCTTAACTGAGTTCCTGTAACAGCTCTGTCTCTTAACATCTAACTTCTATAACTTTTCAAAAATTCTGTAGCCAATAAGATTGTCTGTCCTTATGACAATGATTTGAGTACTCTTTTGAACAGTCTCTTTTAACTCTACGAACACTTGAATTCTGATTTTAAAGTTGTATTGTCTTAATTTTTTATTTTATTTTATTTTTTTTTTTTTCCCTGAAAAATCAGACTGTGTTTTCCACTTCCACTACGCTCTGTGATTTGGAACTCAGTGTCTCTGTGTCAGCACCCACCAGGACAGTGTGACAAAGTTTACTGCTACATGTCCTATCTGATAAAAATGGTGCCAATCTAAACACATATTGGTCTATTTGTTGAGTTGGTTAGATCTGTCTAAGCATCTAACATTCATGCCATTTGGACATCTGTCTTTGTTCTCTCTGTTTCACAAGATAGTACTGTATTTTCGGTGTGAATGTACTTTCCTTTTGCAAGGTTTGTTGACTATAGCCCTGTATACATCATCGTATCAAAGGCTTTGTGTCCTACATCCTGACTCTGCTTTCCTTTGTCAACATTTTCAATGAACTTCAAAAAAAAAAAAATCTGTTATCTTACTCAAATTTTTGCACCTAGCTTTCTTTCATAGTCTTTCAGCTGATGGCTGCAATTTTTAACATGCTGATATATCTTTCTGCCAGTATGAAGTATTAAATGTTCACTTCTTCTCAGTTCACAATGTTTCCTTCCTTCAAAGCCATCCTGGGTTATTCTTGACCAGTTCCACTGCTTCTCGACTCTCCAGAAATTAGGTGATGGTCAAGCCTACATCCTACCTACAGATGGACATTGTGCTTTTGGGATGGTCCAACCCAAAGACAAGCCTGGTGTCAGATAATGTTTTACAGGATTCTCTGCTAGCCATAGTAGTGAGAAAGGAAATACACTAAATTCTGGCACTGGATGTTGCAGCAAAGATTAATGATAGTCAGATATATGGTTAAAGATAGTCATTGAGGTTTTAACTCTCTAATGTAGAAGAACAACTTAGGTTTTTGGAGAGAAAAAGAATAAACAGGTTAGGATCACATAATGTCTGTCTTCTGTACTCTTGTGGCACTCTTGGTGTGGAGAGATTATTCTTAAGACTGGTCTGTTGCCAAAATCAGTGCCTAGATGAAATGAACATTTACTCCACTATAATGAAGCATCAAGTTTATAGATTGAGGCAGCACCTGAGATTCTCTTTAGACTTGCCTGTGATAGAAGGTTGAGGAGTCCTGGTTGTTCCTTTTGGAGGATTTCATATAAAAGAATTAACGTATCTGTCATTAGCATCTTAAATGCTGGCATGAAAATAAAGATCTCCAAAGGGTTTTGTGTCTGATTGTGCTTAGTGTTACCATACCAAATACTGAGGTACTTTGCTTTCTTGATCGGAATCTACAAGTCCAGTTTAGGCTAATTTATCTGATACATAGTGTACAGAGGAAAGTAGTGAATAACTGTATTCTCAAATAGGATGAAAGGTTAGAGATAAAAGGACATGTAGCTCCGTGGCCCACTAATTGGGTGAATTCACTTATGTCAGTGGAGTCCTCAGATTCCTTTCTTGCTTCTCCTAATGCCCATTATACAATGCTGATCTGAGATCCAATTAATATTTTTATTCAATGAAAACAGGAACAGCCTCAGCAGGAATGAAAACAATACCATATGGATAAGCATAAAAAAGATAAATGACACAGATGATCTCAGATATGGGAGGGAACTGGACTGGGCTGTGTGGTGATTTAGGTTACGGAATAAGTGCAGAGAAGTGTGTCCACACTCTCTTCTGTACAGACCGTGGTTGAACAGGTATGATATTGAAGAGTATTTGATTTGTGGACCCTGATGGAATATGTAGGTTTCACTTCTAGCTATTTAGGAGATAAGTTCTGTTCATACCAAGAGCATGTTTGCAACCATCTTGGAGACATTACTAATGTAAACTTAAGGAGCTACAATCTCTAGGTATTTCCAGGACTTGGTGAGAGTTCAGGTGTACATATCATTTTTCTCTGCCCTTGTGTACCTCATTTTTGCTCTGCTTCTATTTTGTCTTCTGTAAAAAAATTATCCTGGGAGAAAAATTATGAAACTTTTTTTTTTTTTTTTTTTTTTTTTTTTTGTGAATTCTTACATTATTAACATTCTGAGGATTAGCTCAAAAATAAGGTCAAAGCTTTAGCAGAGGCGGCAGATTCATGAGGCAGTTGGGAATGAAGTGTCTATTCACCTCCCTGTACAGAGTTTCTGTAAAAGAGTGAGGACTTATATTGACAGAAACATTCTGAAGAGAAATTATGATGCAGTTGTTAATGCTGCATCCATTCCACAGAAAACAAGATTTGCATCTCTAGAGCTGTCAGGTTTGTGCCAGCACCGAGTGTACTTTCAGAAGGGAGTACTCATCTTTCTTGGAAGAGGGGGAAAAGTCCCGTCAGTGCTGCCAATGGTTCAGTGAGAAAAATAGGTAAATTTGGGTAAGATCCCACATTTAGCAATTAGTTTTATTTGTGTGTGGAGTAGGTGGGTGGAAATAGAAATGACCCGTTTCCTGGGAAAGAGTAAGGAAGAAAATCTGATGCAAAAAGTAAAAATGAGAAAAATAAGGAGAAAGGAATGAAGATGAGGAGAAGGAGAAGGAGGAGGATTTCTTTATGGGGCATTGATTTGGTCATCTCCAGTCCTGGTGTGGGGGACATGTATCCGAAAGAATAAATGTAAAGTCTCTCTATTTGCATCTACAGTAGTCAGGTTTACTTTGAGGTTAAGTACAATGGCTCTCCTTTGGTTTTGTTCATTGCAGGAGTCATAGCTGTTAGCACATGGGAAGTGGAACAGTCAGGCATCATAACAACAAACTGCAACACAGCACTATGGGAAAATGGGTGAACCGAAATGAGAGAGTCCTGGTCAATGCACCAAATTCAGGAGAGAAATGCTGAAGTGATCAGTGTTTTTATAAGATGGAGGACCCGTAAACTGGTTATATGAAGTTACAGCAGGGCTGACTATGACAGCTGAGTCTGGAAGTGTTTTAGCTCATGCTGGAGTCTCTTTTGTCTGGTCATTCCAGTGATCAGTTTCTTGATATGTCAGTTGAAACAGCGCTTCTGGGAACAGGAAAGCTGAGGAGTCACCATCACCCAGTGTAGTGAGTGCTCATTCCAGGTGGTTGGTACCACACCTGCAGGGCCTCTGTGGGCAGATGACAAGGCTACAGTGATGGACACAGCTGGTTCCAGTTGTCTCTAATGGCCCCATGGCAGGGCCCAGCTGAGCCCAGCCCCAAGCTGGCAGCGCCTCGGGGAAAACAGATTTCTGAAAGGGCAGAGCGGGCACAGGCCGAGGAGGAGGCCCAGGGCGAGGGAGAAGCAGCAGAGGGCCCAGGCCCCAGGAGGAGGAGGGCAGGAGGGGCTCCAGGCCCACAGGCAGCAGGGATTCCCCGGCAGCCCTGCAGAGCACCTGGCACTTTGCTGAGGTCAGCCCACCACAGCCAGGTCCAGGTTTTGCTCAAAATGGAGATTTATTAGATTGCTCTTCAGGTGTGTGTTCTCTGGCAGAAGCTGCAGGAAGCTAGAAGTCCTATGGTTTTCCTGTAACTACAAATTCAGCTGTGATATCTCCTATTTTTTCTTATCTTGTTATCTTTATATTGTTCTAGTTGGTCTAATAAGGTTGCAATCTTTCTCTCTTTCGTCACAAGTGCTTCCTGTTCTGCCTCTAACTTTCCCTTCAGCACTTGATCAGAGCTGCCTTCTGTAGTTACATCATGCCCTGTATCATCCAATTTAAGCTGTAGAACAGAGATCTGAATCAGGTTATTGTACTGTTCTTTTGCAATGCTTCTTCATTTTGTTTTAATTCTGTTTCTACTTTCTTAATTTCTTGTGGTTGTGGTTTGAAATAGCTTGCAGTCTTTGAGACTTTAATACCTCTTTTCTCCAGTTCTTGTATGTGTGCAACCAGTTTTTCTATTTCTTTATAACAAGCTGTAAATTCTGGATGGTTTTGGTCCATTTCTAATAAGAGCTTATTGTAATCATCCATCTTCATTTTTTTTTTTCCTGCTTCCAAGATTATGCCTCATACTCTCTGGGCACTACACAAGCCTTTGACGTTACTGCAAGTTTTAACTGTTTTTCCAGATCCCTGCTGAAAACTATCACATTTTTCCTTTCTGTAGCTTACTCATCCATCAACTGCCAATGCTTTTTAAGTTGCTTTTCAAGGACTGTAATTCACTAGTTTACATTTAAAACCTCCAATAACTGCATAGCCAGGTCCTGCTTACCACACAGTTGTACTTCAGGTTCTCTATCCATGTTTTTCTTTCTTTTTTTTTTTGAGTGAAAGCTCAAATGGTCCTTTCCTGCCTGACACTGAACCATTAATTTTTTCTTTGCTAAAAGTTCCACTCTCAGTCCTAGAAGGTATTTATAACTGAAAGAAAGGGGCTGTGTTAAGTCTTTTACAGTTTTATGGCACATCATTTTGTGTTTATTGTCTTAGAGTTTTACAAGTTATATGAAATTAATTGAAAAACAATCCTCTGTTTGTACAAAAAACTGTACGCTGTTTGTTCCATGTTTGACTCATGAAAACTTGGAAAGTCTCTGCATTTCCTAGTTGTGTGAGTGTTCATTTCTGATTCTGTGCTGAGATCTTTAATCTTCTAGAACAGGAAATGCCACCTTTGTGTGCGTGTGCTTTATTTTTTAGTTGCATTGTGTATGACACAATCATATTCTAATCTGTGGTCACAAGCCATAAGTGTTATCCTCACAAAAAAGGCTGTCTTTCTGCATGAAGAACAATATTTTGAGAAGAGATGAACCATTGCAACCCCATTCTGGAGGAGAAAGTTAAGTTGTAATGAATTTTAGGTACCAGGCTGCAAAAGAAAATAGATTGAAATTCCTCTCTCAAACCCATCTCAGACATCTTTTCTTTTTTTCCTTTCTTTTCCTCTTTTCATTCCCTTAGTGCCTTCAATGAAATTGGAAATTCAAAATTATTTTTCAGTAAGTTACAAAATTAGTAATCTTCCTTTTATGAAGATATAGTTAAGACCTCAAGTGAGTAAGGGGTTTTCTAAATCAAGTGATATATGTGGATTCTCTTAGATTACACTGTTTTTAAGAACTTGGCCAGGTGTTCTAGGTTACAAAATGTAATGGATGAGAGCATTACGCCAGCAAATACAAACACAGCTTCATTTCAGTGGAAAACACTGACAAAGTGGTCAAATCGAACTATTGACCACAACTCTTTGAATGTGGCCATCTAGTCAATTCGTTACCCACCAAATAGTCCGCCCTTCAAATCCCCATCTTTCCAGTTTAGAGCCAAGGATGCTGTGTGGGACTGTGTCAGAGGCCTTATAGAAGTTCAGGTAAAGGACATCAGTTACTCTTCCCTTGTCCACTGATGTAGTCACTCCGTTATGATTCACTGTGTGTCAGATCACTCTTCATCTCCATTTTGCTCATATCCCAGACTTCCTTCTTTTGGAAGTCAGCTCAGGGGCAATGGATGGAAGATGCTCAGGTTTTGTATTCATTTGGAATTGGACAATTGCCAGGCTGTGCATGAGATGAAAATCTCTCCTTGGTCTGCTGGGTTAGATGTACCCATTATGTCTGCATCTCTGTTTCAAGGTCACTTTGTCTTTCAGTCTTCTGGGAAGGTGTGAGAATCAAAATGGGAAATGGTTTCTACAATTTTTAAAGGAGCAGCCTCTGAGAAGCCATTTCCTGGCTATCATTTTATGTTGTCTCCTGTTTCCAAGATCCAAAACTCAACAAAAATTAGTGTAAATAATGCCTCCAAATCTAAATACTTGTATATTCATGTCAGTCTACAAACATTGCAGAAACACTTTAGAACTCTCATGAGACACCGTGTTTTTCTGGCTGTACATCTTATGCTAATAAAAAAGCTGTAACATAAAAGATTGAATTAAGAAAGAAAAGAGTGACCTTCAGTAATATTCATCTCCTTTTATATCTATTAAATAATTTCTGTAAATGCTTCTTGTTGGCACCCACAGCAGTTAAGGATTGCATACCTCTGTAAGATTATTGAAGTGTAAGATTTTTTCAGATGCTTCAGTTACAAGAGCACAAAATCTCTTCTTCTCTAGCTGCTCATATAATTTAAAAATGGATTGAAAAATGTTACTACTTGACTGTGAAACCAAATTAAGTTATGTTTCCCAGGTTTCTCATTGCCTTTGAGAAAAGGATGTAAGTGTCATGTCCTTACCGGGGTCCTAATTTTCTGCCCTCTCCTTTACCTGTCTCTCTTTGCCTCTTTCATTTTACTCTGCTGTTCACTATTCTACTACCTCCTCCTCTTCACCCCTACTTTGCTATGCTGCCTGAAAGGAAAGTAAAGGGCAGACTGCTTTAAGAGTATGGATATGGGACCAAATAAAAGGCAGCATTGCTACCTTGGTGAGCATAAAAGGTGAAGAGCCCCTGAGGTGAGCATAAAAGGAGATATAAAGAGTGCTGGTTGGTGTAATTGTCAGAGAGCTGCAGGGATGCAAGGGCTGGAGCTTTTATGGCCTGTAGGGTTGCAAGTTTCTGCAATGAAGAGATATCTGATGAAGCTAGAAGTATAAAAATTATCAAGGTTGTAGCTTACCTGGTTCCAAACGAAAGCCTCACCTCAAAGGCATCAAGTGCCTAGTGTAGGCTCTGATTCAGTAACACACTGAAGTATGGAAGCTGTTCTGTTAAGTTTACTGCCCGTTTGCCAAAAGGTGTATATTTTTCCACATTGTATTCAGAGCATTCAGCTTTGGAGAGCTTCCAGCCCTAAATCTTGGGCTCTGAACAAATCTACCTGTGTTTGATCCTGGGACATGCTAAGCACCTTCATCAAGGTGCTGAGACCCCTCAAACATACTGTTTGCTTGGGTGATAATCACACTAATACTTAGTTTTGTAGAGCTTGACACCATTTATTGTTAGAACATGATTTTCTATTAAAAATCAGAAAAGAGGGTTGCTAAACATTTAAAATTAGAGAATTTCCTCTTATTGCATGTCTCCTTGTGTCTGCATGCTCCAGCCTCCTTGTAGGTGGGCAGTTTGCTTTCAGCAGACCAGCTGTGCCTTCTAGCAAGAGAAAAGAGCTATATTAGTTACTGTACTGCAAGGAGGATATGGATTGCACCTCTCTTTCTCTATTAATTTTAGATCTACCTTCATCAAAAGTTGAAGAGCCCGGGGATAAATCTGCAGTGAGAATTGTGAAAACTTGATGTGATAAATGAAGTTGGAGTGCTGTAGTTGCTTTTGACTAACCTGCTATTGTGGGCATTATGGAGGACGCTCCCCGACAGACCTGTCACCTTGTTCAGTGTTTGTGTAAGACTGAGGAAAGCCTTCCTCTTGACACTTCCAACAGCCATTTTTATGCTCCCAAAATGAGAATTTTTTTTTTAGGCAGGAGCCCTGAGCTGTCCACGTTGTTCCTCCTGCTGACAAAAAAAGTGGGAAGGAAATGCTGATGGTGGGAAGGGTGATGGCAGTTGAGAAGAACGACCTACTGCCTACCGGTAGCTCCGGTATGTGTGACACATTCTCACTCCTATATTTTGTGATTCTTCAACATATGCTAGGAGCCTGTGGTCACACAGGTTTCTTGAAATATCACTTCATTGAGAAAGCAGCCTGACTGATGTGTGTAGGTTCACAGGAAATATCCAACGAATGAAATGTTTGGAAATAAGCTTGTAGTTTCACTTCAAAGCTTACATCTGAGTTTTATGCATTTTTAATCTTTTAAGAATGCAACAGAATAGGTATTATTTTCCTTTCTTTACAGTAGTGCATTTAATATAATTAAGAAAAGCTTTAAGGTCATTCAACTTTTATTCTTTTCTGAGTTGATGTATTTCTAGTTCCTGTTACAATGGAGTGTGACATCCAAATGTCACTGTTTGCATGTGATTCTTTGTGGTGTAGTAACAAACTTCTTGACTGTAAGATGAAACATTCCTCCCTCATACGCAGAGAAAAATATTTTTGCAATTTGAAACCTTTTGGTTTTGTTTGCACTCAGCACCCCTCCACACCCAGAACCCTCTCGGCCACCCCTTCCTCTTCACCCATGGCCCTGCTCCAGCGGGGGCCCTGCCCCGGGCTGCAGCCCTTCAGGAACACCCTGCTCCCAAGGGGGCTCCCCACGGTCGCAGCTCCCTCAGGAAATGTCCCCCTGCTGCGGCGTGGGCCCTCCCCGGGCTGCAGGGTGGAGATCTGCTCCAGCAGGGGCTCTGCAGGGCTGCCGGGGAATCCCTGCTGCCTGTGGGCCTGGAGCCCCTCCTGCCCTCCTCCTCCTGGGCCCTGGGCCCTCTGCTGCTTCTCCCTCACCCAGGGCCTCCTCCTCAGCCTGTTCCTGCTCTGCCCTTTTGGAAATCTGTTTTCCCTGAGGCGCCGCCAGCTTGGTGCTGGGCTCAGCTGGGCCCTGCCATGGGGCCGCTGGAGCCACCACAGAGGCCCCGCAGCCCCTGGCCAGCACCTGGGCTCGGACATTCAGTTTAGTGCCATTATTTGTTAGTGGGTTCCTGTTCACCTTTGACGATTAATGTATGTTTTATATGCATTATTCTGTACTGACGTGTGTTCCAGTCAGCAACATCTAGAGCAGCTTTGAGCCCTGTGCTGGTGCACTTTGGATGCTGATCGTGGAAGAACTTGCTGATGAACTGCTTCTGTTCATCAGCAAGTTCTGTTCCCCCCCCCCAAGTTTCATCTCCTAATATTTGTCTAGGAAATAATGGTTTGTAATTTGGTTGGAATATGTAGCAGGTAGCTCTCAGAGGGTAAAATTTTGTATTCCTCTTCTGGTAATCATCATGGCAAGACAAAAAGGTCTGCTAATACTGCCAGAGAAGGAATGTATATTCTTTACATCAGGAAAAAAAAAAAAAAAAAAAGTTTAAACTCCTTTTATAGCCAATGAAGTAACTTCTTGGATAGAGACTTGAGGTCTCTTCTCATGTTGTTCTTAGGTTTTTTTTCCTCATTGTTTTCCAAAACATTGTACTGCTTTGGCTCCCCTGCAGCAGCAATTTGATAGGGTTTTGCTTATAGGGCAACTGCTGGAGGGTAATTCTGACACACTGGTCTGAGGAGCAACAGAAACTCAAGGCTGAGTGACAGGGCTTTGCCTACAGTTGTTTTGTTTACAGTATGTACTAGCTTAAGGGTTGTTTATTAAAACACAGCCTAAAACAGAATGAAATGTTAAGCCTTGGAGTGTCAGATATAATTCATAGCAGGCAGAAGCTGTGTAGTTTTGTAGTTTTCTGGTTCCTGCGGCAGTGCTACTGAGCCAATCTTTTCGCTTTCCATGCTGCAGGAATAATTAGGGAGGAGCAGCCTAGGCTGCTGGTGGGAGTGATCTGGCTTGGTAGGGTGATGCATCAATATTATCCAACAAATTGCTTCTCTCAGACTAGTCATCCCCAATCCCATTTTCTTAGTCTAGTCTCTGTAATGCCACTGCTGGGCAATGGCTCAGGAAAGCAATTACGCAGCAGCTTGTAGGACTAGATGGGAGCTGAGATGTTCTAATATTGATCAGAGAGGAGGAAACTAAGGGGTGAGTCCAAGCATCAGTAACAAGGCTGCTATCAGCCTTCTCCATGGATGTGTTCCTCTTCTGTTTTGTTGTAAATCCTTTGGAATTAGGCACTGCTCTGTGTTCTGGTTAGATTACCAGAGATGGCATGATGACCTATCTGAAACAAAAATACTTGATTCTCGAACTGTGCATTTGAGTACAATAGTAATAATTAACAGACAGATACAAATAAAATAAAAAACACGGACAAAAAAAATAATACAAAAAACACCCCCCCCCCCCCCCCCCCCCCAAAAAAAAAAAAGCTGCACCTTGTCTGAGCTTTATGTGAACACTTAACATTTAAGAGTGGTGTTGGTGCACCTTAGAGGAGGTCTGACCATCACAGAGCTGGGAGGCTGAAAGGTGCTGGTAGCTTTGCCTTTTGAACGGGGGAGCCAAGGGCTGGCTGCATAACTCAACACAACCATTAGTGGAGTCAGGCTCCTGAGCGAGGTTGTAATGTCAGTGCCCTAGGTGAGTCAGTACAGGTCGTCAAGGATTAATGAGTATCCAGGCATAGAAAAAACAAAGTTAACATTCAAATTAGCAATGATTTTAAAGACGAGCGGTTCACAAATTACCAGTGAAGATGCCGATAGCAAATTCATTGCTACCAGGGTGACCCGTGCAGAGTGTCTCATAGGAGAGATGGGACTTCGTGGTACAGGCTGCCTACGTAAATAACATCGGTCCTGCAAATGAGAAGGATCCGTGTCCTATAAATTATTAAGAAATTAACTGAGCTTCGCCTAAAAATAAATTGGCTTTTTTCATCCTTGCTTCTGCTAGGAGGCTGTTTCATAGTCTTGCTCCTTTGCCAGCTACAACTTCATATTTCTAAATTGCATTTATTCATGGGCAGTTATACGTGGTTGTTCTTGTGCCAATGTTGTACTTTCTTGTACCTCACTCTCCTTCTTCCTTCCTGATGTTTTTCCTTTCAGTGTATTTATAGATAGGGGATCTTATTGCTCTGTGTTTTGCTGAGCTGTGTGCCAAGTTCCTTTCGTGTTTTTTTTTTTTTTTTTTTTTTTTTTTTAAATCAGCTTGCTGTTTCCTCATCTTCCCTTCACAGCACCTGTTCCACATTATCCAACGATTTTCCGTGGTGTCCCTACTTTACTAAAGTCTAAATAAGCTTTTCTGCACTGTTCTTGTTTAAAAACATAAAACAACAAACCAACCAAACATACAAAAAAAACCAACACAGTAACAACAAACGCACACACAAACAGCAACAGCAGCTGTTTACTCAGAGAGGTACCACCTAGCCTAACTCTAATGAGCCAGACACAACCTGTGGATTGGATATTGGATTAGATTATTAGACTGGCTGTTAGGAAAAGGTTCTTCACTGAGAGAGGTTGGGCACTGGAACAGGCTCCCCAGGGGAAAAGGTCACGGCACCAGGCCTGCTGGAGCTCTGACTTGGACTACATAATCCTTGTGGGTCCCTGCCAGCTCAGGATATTCCATACTTCTGTGATTGCATTTGTAGTAAAACAATAATTTTATTGCAATTTCTTATTTATTTTTTATCCTTTCTTTCAAAATCTACAGTAAAGCCTTGTGCATTTGTAGGACACCACAAAAACCCACAGTGGTATCCATTTAAACACCCTTGAAAAATGACTTTCTTCTGCACATCTCCAGCCTTACAGTATATTTGATTTTTTTTTTTTTTTTTTTTGTAAATCTCTATGATCAGTTTTCCTGATCAGACTCTTCTGCAGTGCTTTCAAGCTTCCTCCTCACTGAGCATGCTGATCTCTTTGATTTTTGGCATCTTCGTTGTGATCTTTTCCAAATCTTTGTACTCTCTAGCCTTCCTATCTGTGTTCTTCATGAAGAGTAAGCAGGAAAGCAAAATATTTTGTTATTTTGGGGGATAAAACCATATTTATTGTTAGTGTCAGCATTGTATCACTATTGCTTGCTCATATGTGGTGGAGAACATCCTGAAACTGTGTGAGTGGCTTTTGCAATGCTTACCTCAGCTGATTTTCCAGTGTTAGGCATAAATTTGACTTTAGATCCAGTTCCCATTCTTTGTAGCTTTTGTGTTCACTCCATTTTGGAGATGTTTACTTAGCTGGGTTGAGCTGAAGTACTTCTCTGCAGGAACTCTTCCCAAGCCTGCAATGCAGATAGCAGTTACTTTTACATAAATAGAGTCTGTTCAATTGCCTCCATCCTCAGCTCAGACCACCCTCAAGGCTCTACTGCTCCAGTGTCCAGATAGTAAACGGTCCACTCAGATGAGAAGAGGTCATGAAGACTCTGAAGAGAGCTCACATGTCAAAATTGATCCCTCTCTTGCTTGGGTAGATTCGAACAGACTGGTGAGGATGACCAGCCTTTGAAGCCACTTCCTGATAAAGGTAGTTAGAGTCAGCTGTAGATGTTTAGGTTCATTCTGAGGAAAAACAGGAACACTTCATGCTCAGCTGTACCTGTTGTTTCAGCATGATTTATCTATCCCATTTCTAGTTCATACAATACCCCAGTGTAACAGAAGGAGTGGTAATAGCTAGTGTTAAAGCTGTTTTCCATCTACCATGCTGTTAGCAAGGACTGAACACAGCATTCACTCATGTAACAGTGTGGATGTTTGTAGAGGTACTGACAGAAAGAGTATTTTATTATTTGCTCTCATTAGTGGGGGGCTGTTTTATGTCTTGTTCCCACTAATACTTTTACGGCACAATCAAGAGGGGAGTAGGGCAGTGACGTGGGGAAGCAGAGCTATTAATATTTAGGTATCTTCATGTATTAAAAATGTCCAAGGCTGCGTTATAGTCAGCAGTTCTAGCAATTTTAGTCTGGGCCAAGTGAAGCCATTTTCCTAATGAAAATGTTTAGGGCTTTTTGAGATGCTCACAAGGCATTGGTAAGTGTGTGGGGACGAAGGAGAAGCTGAGAGGGGCTGTGGTGGGCTGAGCACAATCCCATCCCATCCCCTGCACTGCTCGAGGGGATGCAGAGGAGTCAGGAGTGATGGAGTGAAGTTGAACCTGGGAAATGGGGCATGGAGTGTGTGTGTGTGGGGGGGGGGGGGGGGGGG